>NC_089266.1:310000-550000 GCF_963930625.1 Muntiacus reevesi
CCCCACAGAGAAGCCTGGCAGGCTCTAGTCCATGGGGTTGCAAGAGCCGGACACGACTGAGCGACTGAACCATCCTTGGCCTCTGCCCGTCTTCCCAGCAGCAGATGCCAGCAGCACATCCTCCCAGTCCTGACAGCTAGGAATGTCTCCAGACACGTGTCCCAGAAGTAAAGACGCCCCACTTGAGAACTGTCAGGCGAGGCGAGTGCTGTCTACTTTTGGGTTTGTTATGAAAATCCTCAGAACATCCCTTCTTTCCTTTCATTACCCCTTCCACCACCCTCACCTCCTCCTTTGGACTGGATTTCTCCTCTGTGATGAGACACTGGATGAAGGAACTCTGGAGTACCTGCCGCCCATGCTAGTCCTGGGCTTCCCTGGTGGCTCAACTGGTAAAGTGTCCACCGCAGTGCAGGAGACCCCAGTTCCCTCCCTGGGTCGAGAGGATCCCCTGGAGATCTACCCACTCCAGTCTTCTTGGGCTTCCCTGGTGGCTCAGGTGGTGAAGAACCTACCTGCAAAGTGGGAGACCTGGATTGGACCCCTTAGTTGGGACAATCCCCTGGAAAAGGGAATGGCAACCCTCTCTAGTATTCTTGCCTGGAGAATCCCATGGACAGAGGAGCCTGGCAGGCCATAATTCATGGGGTTGCAAAGTATTGGACACGACTGAGTGACTTTCACTTTCACATGCTGGTCCTGGCATCCAGTAATTCTGCGGTTCTTGTTTGGGTCAAGGCTTGAGCTTGAGCCTGTTCCTCTAACCCAGAAAGAAGGTTGCTGGACCCATTTTACAGATGTGACATCCAGAGCAGAGCAGAGGCCAGACTTCAACTCTGGAGCTGAGGGAGGGACTCAGGACACACAGCGGTGAATGCAGTCCCAGCAAAGGGGTCAGCTCCAAGCAGGCACTCCTAGGAAGATCGAGGAGGGGGAGGCAAAAGAGGGAGGTGCCCAGACACAGACCCAGAGTTGAAAGTGACCAGCTGTGCCCCAAACGACATTCCTTCCTGCTGGGGCTAGACTGCACATCCCCTCTCCTCTGGCTGTCAGGTGTGACCGTGGCCCTGAGCTCTGGGCAGTGGCACGTGAGTGGAACGTGGAGCCACAGCTTCCTGGTCCATTAAAACTTCTCACAACACCCTCTACTCAAGCTCACCTGCTCTTTCCCTTCATCTGCCCACTGGGCGGTCAATGCCAAGGGTGACCTTAGATGCTTGTGTTGGAAGATGGCAAAACCTGCACGGTGTGGGGCTCTGAACCTGTGATTGACCGTGGGGAGCAGAGCATCTCCCACCCACCCCACTGATGGGACTTCACGAGTGAGAGATACACTTGCATTGATTAAGCCATTCTGCATTCGGGGTGGCTGGCTGTGTCATCTGTCTGAGTGATATGGGTGCAGGGTGAGGTGGGGCTGGAGGAGGGGTCTGGGGGTTCTTGACTGGGGCCCTAGAACATGCACTTCTAGTTAGCTCCCTCAGATCTTACCCTGCCGGTTATCGAGGCAGAATTTGTAGCTGAACAGAAATGCATGACGGTGAGAGCCCCACACTGGACGGAGGCCACAGCGCGTCGCTAAATGCAGACCGCACGGGCATCTGCCCAGGGCGGCCGCAGAGCTTGTGCTGAGCCGAGCTTCCTCAGGGCTAAGAATAAACAGAACTGTCGGCAGCTGGCGCTGACGCGGGGTGGCTTGTCTCCCGCTTGGAGCCGCGAGTCCGGAGCTCAGCTGGGGGCAGTGGAGGGGTGGGTCTCCCGCCCCAGGACCCAGCGGCTCAGCGCATCTGGGAACATCAGTTTCTCCGGCGGCTCGCCTCAGGCAGGAGGAAGGAGGGTTAAAAGGCCAGGGCCGAACATTCAGACAGGCCAGGGGAGGTTCCTGTGGCCGTATGGACTGGGATGCGGGGACACCGGGCCCCCAGCCTCCTTGCGGGAGTCACATCACCAGCCTTCTCGTGAAGGGGGCTTGAGAGGCTTGTGCATCTCCGCTCCGAGAGACCAGAGAAGTCCAGGGCTCCTGGGAGGGAGACTCATGGAATTCGTCCAGAAAGGGGGGTGTGACTGGAAGCAGGGGCGCCAGGGCTCCGGTGGTGGTGGGGGGAGGTGCTGTTGCAGGGTCCCTCTTCCCATTTGGCCTGTGATTGGAGCCACATCCTCCCGTCCAGCTCCTCCAGGCATAAAACTCACACCTGGAGACAGGAATCCTCTATTTCTCATTTCTCATTCAGGAATCTGGAGGAGAAGGAGGCTGGTTACTGGACTTGTCAGAAGCCCACCGGGCAGCTTAGCACCCGAGCCTGTGGCTCTGTCCGGCCGGACGCATCCTGCAGGCTCTGGAGACGGACCTGGCTTGCTCAGACGTCCGCACAACACGGGGCGGCCTGCCCCTCTTCTGTGAACAGGCAGCTCCGTGGACCCACCGAGGAGCCTAAACCCAGCTGGTGGGGACAGGGAGGCAGCCAGTGGCCCAGGCAAGAAGCAGAGAACCGGCCTTGGCCAGTACAGGATCCACCCTCCTCTCCCCTTCTTCTCAGGGGTCTCCCGGGCCCAAGGACACTGACTGCCCACAAGGCCTTGAAGGGAGCTCTCCCCCTCCCTGCCCAACATCAAGAGGAGAATGCTTTAAAAATGTTTTTATTTAATTAAAAAAAAGACAGAACTAACAACCCCAAACCGGTAGTAAGTACAGGAGTCACAGGTGTGTAACTGGCGAGACACGAGGGCAGGATGGAAGGGCGGAGGGCATGGGGGCGTGGGGGACAGGCACGGGCCTCCCAGCGCCCCTGGGGTGCAGGGACGGGTGGGCTTCGACAGGGGGCGGCTGGCGCCCAGGCGGGGGCGGGAGAGAAAGGCCGTGATGACCAGAGGCGCTGAGGTGTTCTGCTCCCCGCTCTCCGTCCCTCCCATCCCTTTCCTGGTCCCGAGAGTGGGTCCCGCGTTCTCTGCTGGGACTGGGCGAGAGGTAGGATTCATTGGAACACAGCTTTCTCCATGAGACGAGAGACGCTCCCGGGGAGGCAGGAGGAAGTGGCCGACATGGAAGGAAGGACAAGGCTGCCTGCTTTTCGAGGTGACCTTGCTGGGGGACGGGCCCCCAGATCTCGCCCCGTCCTTCCAGCCTGGTGAGGCGGTGTCAGGGCCTGGAGAGGGAAGGGGGACAGGGCGGGGGCGGGCCGCGCCTGGACGCTCCAACACTCGTGGCCGCACATGCTTGAACGGAGCACACAAAGCCAACCTCAACGGGGGAAGGGTTTCGAGCAAGCAGAAGGGCCCTGGCACGCGGTCACCAGGGCACACAGTCACCGGGGCGGGACAGGCAGGGGCACCCTCTGGGGGCGGCGGAGGAGAGCAGTGACCGTGACCCGGACTGAACTCCTGGGGCCAAGTCCGCCCCGGGGGGGTCCGTGAGCAGGTGGCTGAGGTAAGAGTTTGCTTGTCACTTCTATGACAGCTACTGGGATCACAGACAACTGCTCTAGAGCCATCGCCAAGTTTCAAAAAGTAAGAAAGGGTTTGTCGTTAGAAAGCCCGCATTTATATAAAAGAGAGTCGGCTCCAGAAAGCGATCCTCTGAGACCGACAGGCTTCCAGGTTCTCTGCTCGCTTCTGGGGCAGAAACAGCCAGAAAAACACCACCAGTGGAACCTGCCAGCCTCCCTTCCCGGGGCCGGGACGTCCACTTAGCCGCTGCTTTTGGGTGGTGGCAGCATAAACAACAGTCACGGGGGTGGGGCAGGGGCTGGTGCTGCTTTTCAAGAGGGAACGAGTGTCCTGGCTTTTCTGATGAGTGACCACCCGGGAAATGGGGCTTTTCCTTGCTGTTCATCCTCGGGTCTCCCTTTCTTGCACAAAGTCCAGGCTCCTGTTGCCAACCCCTGGGAGGAGGGTCTATCCCCATGAACCCCCAGGAGGGACAGTGCTGCTCCTCAGGCCAGTGGGCAGGGGTGGGAGGGGACACAGTAAGAGGCCTCTCGGCCACCTTTCCTCTGACTGTAGAATCTTCCAAACTTTAAAGTACAGTCAGTGTATTCTGCCCTTTCTGTGAGCAGAAACTTCCAGAAGTGAAGAGGAAAGCCTTTAACTTACGCCCAGCCCCCCACCTTCAGATACCTCCATAGGCCTTGGTGACCCCAGGCCGAGGGCAGCACAAAAGCAAAAGCACCAGGTGGTCACAGGCTCTGTCCTCATGACCGCAGCCATCTCAGCAACCGGCCGCTGCCAGAGACATGACAGACAGACAGACGGACAGACAGAGCGGCAGGGACGAGCTTCGGCTTCCTCGCCTCTGGCTCACAGACACGGGAACCTCGTGTCCAAAAGCAGCTGACCAGCGACCAAAGGCTCCAGGGGCCCAGGAAGCCAGGCAGGGAGGGGTCCCCGGAACGCTGCTCTTCAGGCAGCGTTTGTTCCCAAGAGGAGATAATGGCTCGGTTTTGTTTCCCAGGTGGGTCAGGCCATGCTGCCTCCGGAGGGTTCTGGGGCCTCCTGGGAGCTTTCGGGACCCGCCCCCCCCAGCATCAAAAGCCACATTTGGGGATAAAGTCAGCCATCTCGCTTCCAGTTCCTGTCTCCCCGGGGCTTCGCTCCAAGCCAGCCCTCCTCGCGTTTGGGGACCTGGGAGGGTGGGGTTTGGCTTTAGTCTGTCCTCAGTCCATCCTAGGGGTCAGAGGCCCCGTGGGGTCCAGGCAGCCGATCTGGGGAGAGGCTGGCGCGGACAGGCCGGGCGGGGCTCACACGGGTGTGGTCCTCCGGCTCAGCATGCTGAGGTCCTGCTGGAAGAAGCCGTGCACCTGCAGGAAGCCAGCGTCCTGCTCCGGGCTGTAGCTGGCGGCCGTGGTCACCTTGAGGGGCTCCCTGGACAGTGTGTACATGGACAGCTCGCCCATGGGGATGGCCCCGGTGATCTTCAGCCCCACCGGCGACGCGTCCCTGGAAGGCGAGGCCTCGGTTGACCTGGAGCTGGACCGCGATCGTCGGCGCCGGTACCGGTAGCTCGGCATCCTGGCATAGGGCGACGAGGAGGGGGCCTTGAGGAACTCACGCCTGGTCTTAAACCGCAGCTCCTTGTTCTTCTCAATGTAAATGTTCACCGCCAGCACGCCCACGGTCTCGGCCACGATGAACGACAGGGCTCCGAAGTAAAAAGACCAGCCATAGTTGTAGTGGCTTTTTTTGTCTTCGTCGCGCTTGTCACTGGGGTCGCCCGTGTTGCTGGAAATGTAGACGATGATGCCGATGATATTACTGAGGCCTGAAAGCGGATCCGGAAAGGGGGCGGGAGGGAGAGTTTAGACCCTCAACGGGGGCGGGCTGAGGGAGGGGGGCGGGGCTGGTGGGCGGAGCAGGGAGATGGGCGGGGCAGGGACTGGTGGGCGGAGCAGGTCAGGCGGGCGGGGCAGGGAGGTGGGTGGGGCGGGGCAGGGAGGTGGGCGGGGCTGGTGGGCAGGGCAGGGAGGTGGGCGGGGCAGGGACTGGTGGGCGGAGCAGGTCAGGCAGGCGGGGCAGGGAGGTGGGTGGGGCGGGGCTGGGGGGTGGGCGGGGCTGGTGGGCGGAGCAGGGAGATGGGCGGGGCAGGGGCCTGTGGCCCGGGCAGGGATTGGTGGGCGGACCAGGGGTTGGTGGGCGGGGTAAGGACTGATGGGCGGGGCAGGGATAGGTGGGCGGAGCAGGGGCTGGTGGGCGGGGTAAGGGCTGGTGGGTGGAGCAGGGTCTGGTGGGTGGGGCAGGGTCTGGTGGGCGGGGCAGGGTCTGGTGGGCGGGGCAGGGCACAGGTGGCCGCTCCCCTGTGTGGTATGTCTTTGTTCTGGTTGCTAACTTTTAAATAAAAGTAGTTAATTTTGAATGAGTAATAAAGTACAGAGTTTTGGTGAATAATAAAATAAAACATAAGCTCTGAGCTACCCAGTTCCTCCCCTGAAGGCAGCTATTGTCTTGTTTCTTCTGTCCTTTCTGTATCCATAGTCAGTCCTTCTTCCCTCTGTCTCTCTCTTCCATTTTTTTCTTTGCAGAATACTCTTTGGCCCCTTGCCTTTTCACTTAACAGTCCACCCAGGAGGCGGGGCCCTGACAGGACAGTCCTCTTCTCACTCTCCCAGCCTTTGGACCGTACTTGTCCTGAGGATCATTGTCCACCTGGAATTATTCATGGGACTGTCTCACTTCACTGCTAGCCCCTGCATGTGACTCTGCACCCACAGTCAGAGCCCATGATCCTGGGAATAAATGGGAATGGGCGAGAATCCCTTTCTCGCCTGCCATGGCCCTTGTTCTTTGTGTCTGCCTGTCCTCTCCGCTCTGGCAGGACCTGTGTTTTCAGCTGAGTGTCTTGGGACTCGGTCTCTGCGGCCCCTCTGGTGACTCGCAGCATCTGGAGATGCCTCTGAAGTGGTTCCTCCCGGGGGCACGGACAGCTGTCGAGGGCACCTTGCTTTTGAGGCCGACAGCCCTGGGCTCAGCCATGACTTTGGCAGCGTTTGACTTCAGGAAAGCCACCTGGCCACCTACCTGCCTCCTCAGGAGCTGGAATGATGGGCTGGCCTACAGAGCACCTGGCACTGGTGTTAGTGGAAGTCTTTCCTTCGTTCCTCGGCGAAGGAAACGGGACAATATTCAAATGTCACAGCAGGGACTTCTTTAGGGGTCCACTCTTTGAGAAGCCTGACTGCTTCAAAGAGGAGAGAGAATGTCCATGCGCTTCTCCCTGTCCTGGGCCATGATGAGGAGAAGGAGGGGCCGACTTCTAAGGAGACCCTAAACATAGGCTCTGCTTCCCAGCACTGGCGTGCACCCATACACACACATACACATGCTCCACACACACCCCACTCAGATACACACACACACATGCTTCTCTCACACACACACATTCATACACTCACCCATATACACACACACATCCCCCCTCAGACACACATACATACACATGCTCCTCACACACACACACACATGCTCCACACACACACATCCCTGCTCAGATACACACACAGACACACACACACACATCCCTGCTCAGATACACACACACACATACACACACGTGGTTCTTACACACACATTCCCCCTCAGAAATAAACACATGTACACACACTCCACACACACACACATCCCCACTCAGACACACACACACACATACGCACACACACACCTCCCCTCAGACACACACACACACACACACACACATACACATGCTTCCCACACACACATCCCCCCTCAGACACACACACACACACATATACATGCTTCCCACACACACATCCCCCTCAGAAATAAGCACACATACACACGCTCCACACACACATCTCTGCTCAGATACACACACACACACACACACACACACTCAGATGCACACATGCGTATTTCCTGCCCTGGAAAGAGACAGAGCCTGAAGTGGGGAGCAGGAGGAGCACGAGATGGCAGCCGGGAGCCCTGGCCAAGAGGTTCTGAGCCCGACCCTGAGCTGCTGTGGCCCCAGCTCTATGAAAAGTGCGAAAGTCACCTTCTGTCTCCAAGAAGAGCCATGAGAGGAGATGGGGGTGAGGATGACCACTGGGACCTGTGTGGGCCAGGCACCTGGCAAGGCCCCGTGCGCGCAGTGAGGGAGGCACAGCCGCCGGTGAGCGCTCTCCCTGTCTGCCGCAGGGCACCCCGGGCTGGCTTAGGGTTCAGAGGCCGGGTGCAGGGAGCGGGCGGGCCTGGGCCGAGTCGGGCCTCGCGCTCACCTCTCCCCTGTGCGGCTCCTCATCCCCAGGCTGCTTTAATAGAAAAGGCTCTTTGAGAGGAAAACACCACTGTTAGGACAGTGCTGGGAGTTGCGACGACAGTTTAGGGAAGAGCTGCTGCAGTCCTTACGTTTCTGGCAACGATCTACTGGGACAAGGCCAAGAAATCAGGTGTCCTGCTCCAAGAAGCGGCCCTGGGACCTTGGCTGGACCACTCTCCTCACTCCTGGGGCCGCTTGGGGTCTGGAGGAGGTCATGGCCGAGCTGAGCCCCTCAGATGCCCCCTCCCTGCGCAGACCAGCACCTCAGGCCCACCGCCTTCTCCACTGGACAGGGTCTTCTCCGCGTCTGCAGCGGCGAGGCCTGCAGTGTGCTGTCTGCAGCTGGGCTCAGACGAGAGAGTGTAAAGCCATTTTGGAGCCACCAGGAAGGGAGTGGTGTCCCTTGGCCAGGAGACGTGGGCAGTCAGGATAGGTGGGGGAGGCTTCATCCCTAACCCTAACCCCTCGCCTCCTTGCTCACCCTGCCCTAGGCACGCTGGCTTCTCTGCTTCTGCACCCACCCTGGCCGTGTGCCCCTCACCTGTCTTTACGTGGGCAGCTCCTTCAGGGCTTGGCTTCTGAGAGTCCCTCTGAGTCCCTCCCTGACCCCGGCCTCAGCCAGGCTCCCCTGAGACAGGCTTGTAAGGCACCCCTTTGTGGCATTTTGCATACCTGGCCTTGCTATTATTATTTTTAATTGAGGTGGAGTTCACAGAACATAAAACTAACCCTTTAAAGTACACACTTCAATGTCATTTAGTACAACTACCACCTGTATGTAGTTCCTGACCATTTTATCACTCCAGAAGGGGGCCTGATGTCCACTGTGCTTCTGCTCCCCACCCCCTGCCCACCTCCTGGACTGCTGATGCGAGTTACCCCCAGGGATTTTTACCCTCTGCCTGAGTGCCCCCCCCAGCCCCGGGTGAGTGCAGTGTGCGGCAGGGACCCGAGCAGACAGCTCACCTGCGGCCACGAAGAGGATGCCGGCGCTGAGCACGATGTTGTTCTTGCGGCTGTAGAACCTGCCGGCGCCAATGCAGAGCCCACCGAGCAGGAGCAGGATGGTGCTCAGGATGGGGAAGACGCTGGAGGCACGCACGATGCCTGGCCGGCAGAGACAGAGCAGAGAGGCCATGAGACCGGCCCTCCTCACGGGCCCACCCGGGGGACACGTGGGAGCCCCCTGACCTTGAAGTTTCCCCTTCAGCCCCATAGACCCAAAGTAGGGAGGGAGTGACTGGTGGGGGGCAGGTTGGACCAGCAAGTGATGGCCCTGACTTGCGGTCACTCCCCTGCATGCCAGGTGGCCTGGAGTCACCTCTGCCTGGGTCTCTTAGCCTCTCCCTGGGTGTGGGTCACACTTCTGCCAGCCAGACAGGAGGAGAGCCCCTCAGCGCCCCCAGGGAGGCCACTGGGAATGCTGCGGAGCTGCCCCTCACAGCCTCCTTGTTGGTGGCAGTTTATTACGGTGGCCTTAGGAAAAGAACACACTGCCTTGCCAAGGTTGTGTGAGAATCTGTGGAATAAGATACACAGCACTTAGTAGGGCCCCAGGGGATACTCCGCTCTTGGAGCGCCTGGCTGAGAGGAAGGGCAGGGGCTGGGGGAAAGGAGCACTGAGCTCGCCTCCCAGCCCCCTGGAAAGGCCGGCCCATGGGACTGGAGCGCTGGCAGGCACCCCTCGCAAGCCAGCTGAGTGGGTTTGCTGCTTTCAGCCTCTGAAGGCAGCGCTTGTCTCCCTGTTTGTAAGCCCACCAGTGTGTGCCCTGAGGCACAGAGAGTGGTTTGTGTGGGGCATCAAATGAGGCTCTTCTCTCTGCCACCGCCCCCACCCCCTCTCCCTGGGGGAGGTTTCCTGCAGGCTTCTGAAACGCTCCTCTGCTGTGCGCTGGCCAGCACGGCGGCTGGGGCCCTTTTGAGGCCTTGGTGCTGTGGTGGGTCCGAGGGGCTGGAGGCGGGGAAGCCTGGAGCCTCTAATGTCGCCGAGGTTGGCCGGGCCCAGAGTCGTCGTGCACTCCGCCCGCCTGTCATGTGAGGGCCATCCCTCACCACGTGGGCTCATCTGGAGTGTTGGACATGCAGGTGCCAGCTGAGGTGCAGGCCGGGTCTTGCACAGAGCAGCGCTGATGTCCAGCCCACTCCTGGTCACATCCGGCCCTGGCAAGGATCTGCGTCTGGCCAGAGGCACGCCGTGGGCTCCGGCAGCCCTGACACCAGCTCTTGGAGGTTAGCACAGAAACCACCCACCGAGCCTGAAATGTGGAACCTGGGAAAAGGGGGGGCCAGGCCCAAGGCAAGGGGGACAGGGACTCCAGAGGCCAGTGGGGCTGTCAGGAGAGACATGGCAGGGGAACAGGGGCACAGATCGGCTGGCCGCAGTGCCCGGGCTGGCCTGTCCTGGGATATTGCCCACTTCCTCTGCCTAGCTCTTCCTTAGCCTACTTCCTGGGCTCACGGGTACCTGCTCTCTGGAGCTCAACTTCAGGGCCAGTTCTCGCTGCTTCTGCAGCCTTTGAGGGGAACACCAGCCCCTTGATGGAGATCAGCCTTGCCCTCCCCACTTCACCAACACTCGAGGTCACAGTCCTGGAGCCAGCACCCTTTTCTTCCTCAGGCTCCTTAATGAGCCCGCCCGCCTCCCCACAGCGCATGATGGAGGAAGCACTTCCTTGTCAGGTTAGCTTCCATCACTGGCCCGGGCACCCCGAGGGGCTTGCGGGCAGTGAGCCTGAGGCCAGGGAGTGAGTGAGGAGTGAGTGGGGAGTGAGTGGGTGGCACAGGCTCGGTTTGCCCCTCCTGGTCCTCGGCCACCTTTCTCCCTCCTGCTCTGGGCCTTGGCAGCTGACACCAGGGACCAGATCACTGGGGTCGCTTCACTCCACTTTGGAGACGTTACTGCCCTGGCTTCCTCCTGAGGATGAGGACGAGGGCGAGGTGACTGTGTTCCTCTGTCAAGCCACCCTGCCTGGTGGCCCGGGCCTCACAGCTCCTCTGGTCCAGGCACCTGCACCTGCCTCAGTCGCCCGCTCAGGCCAAGGGCCAGGGGTCCTTCTGCTGCTACTGCCTGTGTGCTCACCACCCCTCCCCCATCCCTGCACATCTTTGTAATTAGTCCTTCACTAAACGCCCTTCCTTCCTCCGGTCTGAGCATCTCCTCTGCTTCTGGTGGGGACCCCAGGAAGCCACACGTCTGACCTCTGGGCTGACGTGTCATGGGGCCCATCCAGAGACCCCAGCCCTCTGGGGACCAGGGTGGGGGCAGGGCAGGGAGTAAAGGGGAAGAGCCAGTGCCAGTTGCCCTCAGGCAAGTTCAAGCGGGAAGTGGGAAGGATCGGATGCTTCTCTGGTCCCAAGATCGATGCTTCCATTCCCCATAGTCCCAAGGCCCGGCAGTGCAGCAGATCTGCCCCCAGAGCCTTGAGCACTGTCTGCCTGCCCTGGTGGGTTCTGAGTCAGGGCCACCCCAGATGGCTGTGCAGCCCGCACACTGCGCAACTCATGGTGGTATTCCTGCCACAGTCTGTGCCAATGAAGCCCCAGTTGTGCAGTGCACAACCTGCACAGCCATCTGTGGCAGCCGCAAGGAATGGCACGTGCTCAGTTCCATACTGACCCCCAGAAAGCAGAGAGAGAAGACAGGCGGGAAGAAGGAGAAGGGGAGGGGGAGGGATAGGAGGCAGATCCGGCGACATTGTTTCTGGTTCTGGCCCTGGACTCCATGGGAACCACATGCTATTCTGCTTCACGAGATGACTCAGAACCAGAGTCCTTTCTCTTAGAAAAAACGATCCATAAGCAGGTGCAGAGTGAATTGTGTTCCCTCTGTGGACGCTGGTATCGATTCTCCATAAATGAAGCCAGCCCAGGTCCCGGGGAAGCATATGGGAGCAGCTCTGCATGTGTCTGGGCTGATGTGGAAGGGGAAAACAACTTCAAAATCTTACTGTTTTTCCGTTTCCAGTTTCCTCCCCTGGCTGAGGCTCCATCCTTCCTCCCAGGGAGGTAGCCACAGCCCGGGGATGAGATCTGGATTTGGGGCGTGGGGCTGGGTTTGTCCTCTGACTTCTGGTTCCAGTTTGGGGGCCAGCGCTGTCTCAGGACCTGGGCAGGGGGCTCGGGGTAGAGCTGGGGGCTCCACCAGTTGATGCTGGAGAGACTTGAGGCCCATGGACCCGAAGCTGGTCCCACAGGCTGCCTGGCACCCACCAGCTGTCTCAGTGTGCAATTTAATCTGACTTGTCAAGAATAGATTGCTGGGTGGGGGTGGGGAGGGGTGGGCAGGTCCAGTGCTGGCTGGGCAGTATCCTTGGGGTGTCTAAGGCCCCCAGGGATGCTTGGCCTGGGCCAGCATCTTGCCTCTAATCTCCTTGCCTCAGGACCAGCTGTTGTGATCAATTCCTTTGAAGACAGCCACCTGCAACAGACCCGGGCAGTGGGACGCCCCGCCCTCCTCCCCTCAGGCCAGCCCAGCCTGGTGTGTCCTCCTAGCCAGTAACTGCACGGGGGCGACTGGTGTGCCGCAGTAGACCTAACCGCACCCCATCCCTGAACACAGTATCCTGAGTCAGAGGGGAGTGTCGGGGCACCCAGAGGCTGGCCCCTCTGCACCCACGGGGCGCATCCTTCCTCCAGTGCCTGCCTGCCTGCCTGCCTACCGTCCCCCATCCCACACACAGGGGGAGGCAGGGTCCTGACACTCACGGAGGAGGTACTCTGAGCTGTCATGGTCATAATCGTTGTCCTCTGGGAAGTGGTTGATCCGAAAGCAGTGTCCTTTATAGATCCCTGGAGGAGCAGAGGAAAAGAGCCATGTGAGTGTCCCGAGGGCCCCCACCTCCGTTCACCCAGACTTGCGTGCTGTGTGTGCCCGGCTCTAGGCAGGCCCTGGGCATGGGGGAGCAGAAGGGCAGCCCAGGCATGACAGGGGGGCCGGCAAGGGGGTCGGTGCACAGAGCAGGACCACTCGGCGGGGAATGTGCCCACGGCTGGCCATATCCCTCCACTGGGTCCTGAGCTGCTGCCTTCAGAGCTGGGGTGCTGGTCTCCAGGGCCCCTGTGGGGCAGGCTGGCCTTGGTCAGGACAGTGGGGGACAGCTAAGGGTGTCAGGGATGGCACCCTAAGTGGGGCACGGTTCGATGGCACACTCTGTGTGACTCAGGTGCGAACGACTCAATTACCTGCCTCATTGCTTCTGTCGAATGGGGACAACCACTTGCCTCCTCCTGGGGATCTGAGCTGACACTGAAAGGCCTGCAGATGCCTCCTGGCCCACAGCGATGGCTCAGCGGAGAGTGCGGCCATGGTCCCAGACACCACCCCCTTCACTCCGCGGGTCTCCCTCTGTGGTGAGAGGCTGAGCTGGGGGTGAGCCCTGAGCATTTGTGACAGGAGGCAGCAGCACCAGGCAGGTGGTGTCAGGGTGGCCAGAGTGGGGGCCGTGGAGGCCAGAGGGGGCCATGCCCGGTTCCAGATGTCGGGGGGGATGCCGTGCCAGTGTTTCCCGGGCATGGTGGGCGAGGCGGCGCTCGCTGCCCTCACCTCCTCCCCTGCACACTTTTTGGGCTACTTTATTTTTGTTGTTGCTCAGTCGCTAAGTTGTGTCCAACTCTTTGTGACCCCATGACTATAGCACGCCAGGCTTCCCTGTCCTTCACTGTGACCAGGAGTTTGCTCAGACTCATGTCCTTTGAGTCAGTGATGTCATCCAGCCATCTCATCGTCTACTTTATGGGTCTAAACAAAATTCACAAAGTCCCCCATGCGTGTCAGCACAGTCAAACACTGAGAGGTTGACAACAATCTCCCTTCACAGCTGCTCTGCAGAGGTCAGCGGTCAGCCATACGTCTTCCCACCTCATTCTCTGTGTTGCATCCCAGCCCGTGCACATGTCTGTGAGGCTCCCCTGCTTTTAAAACATTGATCTTTTTACTTGGAGGGAATTGAGATTTACATACAGTTGTGAGAAATAACGCAGGGAGACTCCGTGTCCCTGTTACTGAGTTTCCTCCAGTGATGACGTCACAACCTGGGTCCTGACACACTCGTCAGGGACACCCACCACCCTGAGGACCCCTCATGCCACCCTCAGCCACAGCCACTCCCCTGTCCCCAGGCTCTGACCCTGGCCCAGGGCAACCACCGAGATGACCTCCGTTTCTAGAGACGGAATCAGACCGTCTATAACCTGTGGGGACTGGCCCTTTCATTCAGCATAATTCGAGATCCACCAGTTGCGGTGTCACCATCTTGCTCCTTCTGACTGCAGAGCAAGATTTCACGGCATAGCCGTACCACACTTTATGACACCGGATAATTTCCAACTAGCACACCTGTGGTTTCCAGCTGTTTCTACTAATGCTGCTATGGACAGGTTTGGAGGTGAATCAAAGTCACACTTCTCTGGGCTAGATGCCTGGGAGTGCAGCCGCTAGGGGTCGTGATGCTGCGCGTTTGTTGTCAGAGACCGCCATGCTGACTTCCAGAATGGCTGGGTCCCCTATTTTGAAAAAGGGATAATACAACACACTTCACTCTGCCACCTACTCTTTTCATGTAATAACATATGCACACACCTCTCAAGGTCAAAACCTATAGATTTAACGTTTTAAAAACTTGTTTTTTTTAATAAAAAATAATAAACTGATACTAGTCCAAAAGTTGCTGAAAATCTTAGGAAACAGCAAAGGGACTAGAGGACTAACACTTGCTCCCACACTGATCATGCTAACACTGTGTTTTGGCAGAAATGACAAACCGTATATTTACATATTCAATATAATGTATATAAACCTGAAAAGAAAATAGGCTCGAAGCATTAGCTTGCGTACAGACACGTTAGCTCCAGAGGCCTTTCCAGTGCATTTCGCTAACCTCCACTCTGCATTTGGGGTACTATTTTCTATTTGATAGAAACTTTAAACAGGAATCACACCGTCCGACACATTAACACACTTCTTCACACATTATTTAAGGTGTCTGTGTCACCACGCGTGGTTACGGTTCATCATCCAGCCAGGGGTGGGGGTGGGGACGGAGGGGCAGCGCCGCCAGCAAGGGCGGGGCTGGGAGGGGGCCTACGCAGGCCTTGGAGGTGCAGGGCCCTGGGGCTCCAGACTGTGAGATGACAGTGTCCCTTTGTTCGTCATGGCAGCCCTGGGACCCACACAGGTGAGTGGCCGTGTGAAAGGAAGTGCAACACTCCTGGTTCGCCTGTTGGAGGCCATCCTTGCAAGAAGGCGGACGAAGTGTGGGCCTTCCTGCTCCTCTGCCAGCTGCGGGGCCCCCGAGTGATGTCCAGGGACCCGCATGTACTGCATCTGCAGAAGGGTCTTCCTGCTGGGCATGCGGCGAGACACCCAAACTCTCAGGCTCCCAGAACCCCTGGCACGGGGCCCTCCCCCACCCCGATCCCCCAGCCAGCGACGGGCACCTCTCCCCTCCCAAGGCATTCTGTGTCCAAACAGCTTTAACTTCAAACTCCCAAGAGGTCACTTGCCTCCATGAAACTCCATCCGTGGGAATTACATGTGACCTCTGGGAATAAAAGAATCCATCATCTATCATGTGTCAACCCTTCAAGTCATCAAAGAAAGGAACTGTGTCTGACAGGACAAAGGACCAGCTGTTTTTCCAGCCATCCGGGATTTGCAGAAAAGTAAGGGCCAAGGCTTGAGGATGCACGGGAAGTGGTTGGCAAGCCGCCACAGTTGGGACCAGACTCGTCCCCCAGCTTGACCTCATCGCAGGCTGGCAGCCCGACTGCACTCCCACCAGCTCGCTCCCCCTGCCCCAGTCCTAAGCAGTGGGCGCGGCAGGGAGCCTGACAGGATCGCCCCCGGGGCCCCCAAGGCGAGAACCTGGGCACTTAGTGGATGTGCCCTAGGTCGTATCTCCCCATTTCCTTCAGCTGTTTCTATATCAATGGTTCCAGCCCGTCTCCAGCCTCGCTCCCGGCTCTGGGTTACCCAGAAGCACAGCCCCCACCGCAGCCCCCGCCGGGACTGGGTCTGACACCCAGAGCCCAGGGCCCTGCCCCACCCACCTCTGGATGCCGAGCTTCTGCTCTGGGACCTGCTGTCCCTGAGACTCAGGCTCTCAGCCTCCCCGCCCCCAACCTGTTTCTGTGGAGTGTTTAGTCCAAAGGATTTCACATTTATCCCTGTCGAATCCAATTTTGTTCGCGTCGGCCCCAAGGCACTTAACAGCGAGAAAATTAATGGCTGACGTGAGAAGAGAGAATGCCAGCCCGACTCCCCTCATGTGTCCTCTCTCGGTAATCGGGCTGTTTGCTGTGTTATCTATTAAGACGTGGGCTTCCCAGGTGGCGCCAGCAGTAAAGAGTCTGCCTGCCAAGGCAGGAGACATCAGAAACACAGGTTCGATCCCTGAATCAGAAAGATCCCCTAGAAGAAATGGCCGCCCCCCGCAGTGTTCTAGCCTGGGAAACCCCATGGACAGAGGAGCCTGGTGGGCTACAGTCCACGGGACCACAGAGTCACAGTCACACTGCAGAGTCTGTGTGCCCCTTGGCTACAAGCGGTGCAGAGGGCGCAGGTTAATCTGGGGGTCCTGGATTGGCCAGGCCGCAGGAAGACCAAGGCCCTCCCAGGGTCGTGGTTTCTGCTCCTGGAGACAAGCGGTTCTCTCCTTCTGGGGGTCAGGAGACCCCCATGTGAAGAGACCTCGTGGGACATGTGGCCTGTGATGAGTTATTCCTTCATCTGGTAAAACTCAGGACTCGGGTCTTGGGGAGCCCTCCTGCCCTGAGACTCCAGGAGGATTTTGTGGAGAAGAGGTTCAGGAATGCCTGCAGCGGCTCACATACCCTTCCTCTACGTCCATCAAGTCCCAGGTATTTCTCCAGGCACAGGAAACGTCTGGAAGGAAATATCCTAAAACGCGCCCACTGTTTTCTTTCTGAGTGAATTCAGATTTTCCTCTTTACATTTTGTTTGTATTTTGTAAATTTTCTACAATGTCTGAAAATGAACCAGCGAGGTTTCTTGAGAGAGAGAAAGGAAACCAGGTCTTGGACCCTAAGGAAAGTGGGGCTCTGTGTCTGCACTGACCGCAGGGCGGCCAGCTGTGGAGGCTGGAAGGGCTGTGCCCGTAGCGGTCACGAGTGCGGGTGCGTCTCCCGGTTCCTCCCCTCTGGGCAGTCACCGTCCCACCCTGCGGTTGTGCCCTGGTGGACAGTGGGTGACCGGCCCCCAGGACTCAGAGCTAAGCCCGGGGGCGCCGCGGGAAAGCCGGGAGAGCCGGTCACCCCGTGAGTCACTCCACAACCAGCCTCCGGGGGGTCAGCGGTACCTGGGGGAGCCCTGGAGAAAAGAGCACCAGGCGGTACGATGAGCTCTCAGCCTGCGGAGCGTTTTCACGGTTACTACCCCCGCGCTCCTCGCGGACGCCCAAATGCCCACGCTCATCTCTCCGCCCACTTTGCTCCTCAGAGCGGCCCCCAGCCCCGCGCAGTGTCACCTGTTACTCTTGCCTTTGGCTTGCGGCACTGGGAAGGTCACCCAGGGGGACTGCACACACGCTCCCACGCTTGCAGAGCTAGAGGCTTGGGGATCAGGACCCCCACCTCTGGGGGGACCTCTGAGCAGGACGGTGGGAGCCGCTGGGGAGACGTTCCCATCCTCTACCCTTGGAGCCCCTTCTGCCTGCTTCTGGGGGCGGGTCCCTGCAGGAACAAACCAGCGACAGGCAGCTCAGGCCCGCCCCTCACACCGCTTTGGGCCCTGACCTGGGTTTCACCCCGCGCCCGCCCTTCCACCCAGGACACTCCACCTGCAGGCGGGCCCTGGCTCAGGCTTAGATGGAAACCAGCCCTTCAGCCCTTCTCATCTTTTTAAAAACACGCCTTTGAGGATGCAAAGAGGAGACTTAGAGATGTAGAAGCCCTGATCTCCCAAGCCCCGGGGCAGGGGCCCAGACTCTGAGCTGAGTGTGGAAGTGCTGCTCTGGGAGAGAAGGAAAGTCTTTGCTCGTCCTGGAGAAGAGGCCTAGGGGTCCTTGCAGAGCGGCCGCCCTCCTGTAACTGTGACCTCCCTGTCGGCGCAGCCGGGCTCTCCCCTCTCCAGCCTTGAGGAGGCAGGCTGTTGAAACCCACGGCCCAGCTCCTACAGGGCAGACCCGGCTCCTACAGAGCCGCTTGAGAGGCGGCATGTCTGGGCTGGACCTTCCTGGGGAGCCTCAGCCCGCTGGCTCGCGAGTGACTCCACGAGGCCCCGTTGAACCACCCTGACCTGCAGCGCTTGCATCCAACATCCATGTCTGAGCCCCTGCCATGTGCTGGGTGCTGCGGGCTCAGCGGGTGCAGCGGACCCACCCAGGACCAACCCTGGAAGCTCACTGCCTGCTTCCTGGCTCATGGCTGCTCTGGGCCTCGTGGCTACCTCTGCGTCAGGTCAGATGGGCCGTGTGGCCACTCCAGCAGGACGTGAGCAGGAGTGACGGGCGTCCTTCTGGAGAGGGCTCTGGGCAGGTGCTGCAACCCTCCCCCAGACAGCCTCCTCGCCCCTCCAGTCAGCCCAGGGAATGGTAGAGTCACAGGACAGGCCAGCCTGGATCCCTGATCCCTAGTGGAGGAGGCCACCTCGCAGAGGACTGCCCCGTTTGCCTCGTGGGCAGTAAGTCCTCATTGGTGTGTTTTGGTTGCAGCAATAATCAATAAGTCAGGCGCGGTCTCTGCTGACCTGGAGCTGTCCAGGTTCACAGTCATCCAGTGACGACTAGGACGGGGGTCTGAGCGGGGAGCCCAGAGTTTCCAAGAGCATGTGATCCGAGGCTACAGAGCAGAGGTCAGACGGCTTCTCCTCGACTGGAAGATGGGAAATGTCTTTACAGCCTTTCAGAGCTGAAGTGGAGCCTGAGGCGCCCTTGTGGTCGGAGCATTTCAAAGAGGACCAAGCCTGGTGACGTGGAAGGTGAATCAGTAGTTTTAAACTCACTTCCTGGAGACGCCCTCGGACCAGCCTGTGCTCCAGCTGGGGTCTGGGGAGGAGCCCTCCACGTCTTCCCCACAGCCTAGTGCTTGGGATGCAGAGCCTGGGCGCTCGAGCCCGGAAGAAGATTCCCTCGTGATCTTGTCTCTTCCCAACCCGGGCCTTTAGGTCACTGAAGCGCCTGACCTGTTTGGGATCGGTCTTCCTGGATGTTGAATGGCTTATCCACTCAGCCCTTTGCCCACTCTTTCCTTTAGTTCAGAGTCTATCTGTTGATGCTGGGCCCTGTGGAGCCCAGAGCCTCAGTCCAGCTGGCAAGAGCCCACCACTAGCTGGGGAGGCGAGTGTCCACGTTGCCGTGGAACTGGGAGTCAGGGTACCTCATGCTCCAGGGAGGCGGCAGCGGCGGGGTGTGTCAGGCATGAGGGCTGAGCGCTGGACGGTGCCAGGCATCTCGGGGAGGGCTGCGGCCCAGCAGAGCTGAGCAGTGATGGTGGGGGCCCCAGAGTCACGGCTGGGGTGCACCTCTGGAGGAGAGCTGTGTGAGGAGGGCGGGCGGCAGGCCGGTGGACTTAGGCTGACAGAAGAGGGTGATGCAGCTGCCACAGGGTGGCCTGGATTCAAGGCAGTCTGCTCCGAGGTGCCTCCGTGACTCTGACGCTGGAGAAATGTCCCAATGAATGCAGGGACTTCTCGCTCCTAATGGCCGGGCGTGTCGCTGATTCTATTCCCAGCCTGGCTCAGTGGAGATTCGACCTGTTACATGAGAGGGCCTCACCCCAGGGCCTCTTGGGCATCTTATTTTAGTCCCCGAGGAGCCCAGCTGCCCAGGAGACGGCTCCCCCGGGATTAACAAGCTCTCCCTTCATCACTCCCCTCAAGTTGCAGCACCCTGTGAGGAGGGAGGCGCTTAGAGTCGGCAGCTTCCTGCAGCTGCCAGACCGACCAACCATCGCAGCCTCAGTCTCCATGGTGGTCAGCAGCATGGGGAGAGGTTAGGGGACTGCAGATCGGTTGGCCTCAGCCATTGCTCATAGGCAGTCATGAGCAGAGAGTGTCTTGAGCAGGGATGGTCCTCAACTTGAACCATTTCAGATCCAAAAGAGAAGAATGGGTTCTACTGACACCTGGACCTCCCTCGGCTCTGGCCTATAAGCAGGTGGTGGACAGGCCTCTGAGAGATTCTTCTTGTCTGCCCCAGCAGGTTAGGGGAGTGTATTAAAGAGCAGAGACGTCATTTTGGCAATAAAGGTCTGTATAGTCAAATAATCTATGGTTTTCCCAGTAGTCATGTACTGATGTGAGAGTTGGACCATAAGGAAGGCTGAGCGTCAAAGAATTGATGTTTTTGAACTGTGATGCTGGAGAAGACTCTTGAGAGTTCCTTGGACAGCAAGGAGATCAAGTCACTCGATCCTAAAGGAAATCAATCCTGAATATTCATTGGAAGGACTGATGCTGAAGCTAAAACTCCAATACTTTGGCCATCTGATGTGAAGAGCTGACTCATTAGACAAGACCCTGATGCAGGGAAAGATCAAGAGCAAGGATGGGGGCAACAGAGGATGGGATGATTGGATGGCATCATTGACTCAATGGACATGAGTTTGAGCAAATGCGGGGAGATGGTGAAGGACAGGGAAGCCTGGCGTACTGCAGTCCATGGGGTCGCAAAGAGTCGGGCACGACTGAGCGACTCAACAGCCCTTGCCAGGGATGCTGGGTGCACGTCTGGTCCGAGCTGGACCACTTCCTGCAGGTGCTCGGATGCTCCCTCCAGAGTCCGGATTATGGATCAGAAGCAGAGGGCACCCGAGGACGAAGCGACTGACTTTGGGGAGTTCGAGCATGGGGTGTTCTCGGGGGTTCGGGAGGCCAGCCTCAGAAGCTGTGGGCTCTTCCCATCCTGGTCTTGGCTGCTAAACTCTTAATTCCACGGAAGCCTCCACATCCTTCCAATAACATCTTCTTTTGGGGTCAAGTCAGAATTTGGTTTCTTGCCCCAACCAGCCACACCTTCATCAGAGATTCCAACCCAGCTCTCGGGGGTCTGGGTCACGTGTCATTCCTCAGACCAGGTGTGCAACGCTTTTCTGAGACATAGAGGTGAGTGCAGGTTCCCGGGAGACCACAGGACCTGGGGGGGTAGGAGGCATGATATCTGGGGACGGGAATATGGAGCGTCAGCCCCAAGGCTCCGGCGTGGAAGCCGCCTGGCCCGTGAACTTCAGCCTCTTGAGATCTCGGTCAGCTGGGGAAGCCCTCACTGGGCCAGTTCCCGTCTGTAAGGTGGGGACCCCTGCAGCGAGAAGGTTCCTGTTGTTGGGGGCGCTCCTCCGTCCCCACCACACAGTGCCCTCTGACTTCCGAGGCCCCAGTCCCCTCCCACCTAGTGCTCCCCCCACACACTGGAAGGAAGGCCTGCTGAGCAGCCAGGACCCCAGGGCTGCCCCTGCTCACCCGCTCCCCGAGGCCCAGCTGCCTCACGCCCAGCTTCTTGGCGCAGGTGTGGATGGGACCCCCGCGTCACTCTCTCGCCACCTGCCGCCCTTGTCTCTTTAGGCAAGTGCCCCGGGGACCCAGCCCCAGCCTTGGCCTCCTCCAGCCCCTGGCTCCAGGGCGCAGGTTTTCCAGGCTTCCTGCCGAGATTCATAATTGAACGGAGCAGGGAGATTTCCCAGAGCTCGCTGGTCTCCGCACAGGGAAGCAGGCGTGTAGTTATTGTCTCTGTGAGTTCTCCACTTGAATCTGCCTGACGGCTCTGCTCGGATGAAACCTCCGCACCAGGCTTCAGGGCTCTCTTCTTCTTCTTTGCTTCTTTCTTTCCTTTAATGAGCAAACATGGAACTCCAGAGGCGAAACAGCTCTCTGCAGAGCCCAGGCTTTCCTGCTGGCCTGGCTCCACAGACCTCGTGAATGAAGGCTGGGGTGAGGGGGCAGGGTCACGACCTCCAGAAGGAGCCCTTGGGACCACCCACGCCTTGTGCTAACTTCCCACACGAAGAACCCGATGCCCGTCTCCGCAGGGACAGGCCGGCTGGCCTCTGGACTCCGAGTTCAGGGCTGTTTGGCCATCCCTGCGGCCCGCTCCGGGGCTCGTTCACAATCGGGAGAGGGTTTGCCTTTCTGGAGACAGCCTCGACTGTCAGAACTCGGTGGGGAGGGGGCCTTGTGCTGCTGGCAAGCAGCAGGGGGAGGCCATGGGTGCTGCTAAACAGTACAGAGGACAGCATCCCCCAACAGGGACACCACCCCAGCTGTCGACGGTGCCCGAACCCTCCCTCCCCAAGCCCGCGGCAGACATTGCGAATCTATCGCCGGGCTTTTCTCTCCATCACGGTCTAAAGTCCTCTTAGCGCAGCCCTCCACGCAGAGGCTATGAGTCAAGACCAGACCTTTCGATCATCCCAAGGCCAGACACCGCAGAGACAGGAGGCTCTGAAGTCACCCTGCCGGCCGAGTCTGGCTCTGAGGTCACCGCTCACTGCATTGTCTCAGGTCCTGGGCTTCCTTTGCCCCGTCTCTGGGATGGGGATTGTGACTGGGAAACCTTCAGAAGGCTGTTCGGGGGCTCCCACGAGGCAATGCCAGCTGTAAACGTCCCAGAGCCCGGGGTGGCCTGTGAGCTGATTCGATAATCAACTGTGGTGCTGGCAGCCGCCCGTCAGAAGGCGGAGGCCAGCTTCGTGCCCTCCCAGGACGGCCCTGGACTCGGCCTCGGACTCCACCGTGTCCTCCTGTGCCCGCAACGTTGCAGCTCGGAATGCGCAAGGCCCCGACTCTCAGAAGGCCCGGCCAGATGACTGCTGCCCTCAGTCCCGTGACCGACGGACCGACAGGCAAGGGCTGGCTGCCACTGGGTGCTGGCTCCCTGCAAAGCCGGTGCTAAGCTTCCCCATTGTCTCATTTACACCTCAAACTATCCTTTGAAATAGGAGCCCCTATTTTACATGCAAGGCAGCTGAGGCTGAGAAGGCAGGTAAGCTCCCAAGACTGAACACCCACCTGCTCCTGTCTGATCCAACTCAGAAGCAGAGCTCCGCCCTCGGGGCCAGCCCGCTCCCGGTTCTGAGATGGCAGAGCAGCCCGTGTCTGGGAGGCCCCCAGAGCCTCCTGACACCAAGGGGGTGCGTGTCCACCCCCTGAGTCTCCTCAGGCTGGGACCAACTCTTCCCGGCAGCCAGAGACTGCGTTCAAACTCAGTTTTCAAGACCTGCCCCTGTAGTCTGAAGCTCCAGGTTCCAATTCTCCCACATCTGCTGGAATTGGGACTGGCAGGGCGCTCACTCAGGAGACACCCAGTTGTGGATTTGCTGCTCACAGATGGGATGCAGAGCCCCCAGCTAAGCAGCGCCCTCTTGCTCTGTCCCCAACCCCCGGAGCACCGGAGCCAGCCTGTGCCCCGTCCACGTCAGCAACTTTCCAGCAAAAGCTTCTCGACTTTTGTTAACTTCCATTCTGTTCAGAACCAGAGAGCACCAGTCCCCACCCCCAGGAACCTCCCCTCCCCCGCCCTGGTGCTGGCAGAGCATCTCCGGACCCACAGCCATCCAGCCCCCTCGCTTCTGGTGGCATCCCCACTCTGAGGGCCTGTGAGGGCCAGCGGGCGCTGGGCTGCGGTGGGGAGCAGGCCAGCATCTCTGCCGGGGCACCCGAGTGCGGGAGAACCTGTAACCTGGTCAGGAAAGTTGCCCACGTAGCTGGCACTCGAGCTGAGCCCCGAAGGATGAGCAGGAGTTGGTTGTGAGCACAGTCTGGAACCAGCAGGAGCGGATGGCACAGCGGAGGCTCAGAGGCAAGAGGGCGGGGGCGCAGCGACGCCAGGCAGCGGCTGGAGGTGGAGGGCAGGGAGGAGATGGGAGGTGGGGCCGCCAAGTCAGGGAAACTTGAGGGGTTGGGCCAGCCACCAGATGGGATTTTGGAAGGTCTGACCCTCCCCGGGGTGGGGCAGGATGCGGTTAGAAGCTAGGCTCCGGGATGATAGCCTCACTTGGGGGCACATGCTGGCGTGAGGCGGGGAGCACGGGTACCTCATCCATCTCCAGACTGACCGCAGCCCTCCCCCCCAAGAAAGCAGCCTTGTCTAGGGATGCATGTGCCCCTCCAGGCAGCCGTCCCAAGGACCGGCCCACCAGCCCTCAGGGGCCCTCCCGTGTCCCCCCAGTCGGTTCCACAGGCTAGGCCCGTGCCCGGTTCTGTTCTCAGCTGGGCTCCAGGACAGATGCCCTTCCCTGGCTCCAGGCCCTTTAATTGCAGGCACAGTTCAACTTCCCTTCCTGTCCTGCTGGAGGCTGGAGTGAGACCTGGGGCTTTTGCTTTCATACAAAAGAAAAAAGGAAACAAAATGTAAAAGCCAGCTTCCCTCCCTCCAGGGCATAGCAGGGCTGGCTGAAGCGGGGCAAGGGGGGCCTTGGTGGGCTGGGACGCTGCAGCCTCACCCCAGGAACGAGCAGAGAGGAGCAGTGCTCCTTGTGAGCCAAGGAGGCCATTTATGGGGAGGATGACAGTTAACGGGAAGCCACAGCGCAGCTCCTCCCCAGGAAGCAGAGACACAAAGCAGGAGAAGAGGCTGGAGGCTGGGACGCAGCGCGACTCTGCTCCAAGGGGCTGGGTGAGGCTGGCGAGCGGCCCTGGTCATCACCTGATGAGGAAGCAGCCAGTGTCTGGACATCGCCCAGGCTTCTCTCGTCTCGGAGGCTCCAGTCTCTCACCAACACTCCGTCTCAGGCCACTGAGAGTTGGGGGAGGAACCAGCCCCTTCCTAGATCAGCTGTTTGAACCCTGCTCCCCGGAGGGTGCCCCTGGACTGCCTCGAACCACAGCCTCCTCCTTCCTGACAGTCTGCAGATGCTCCCCTTTCTTGCCAGACTTTGGGGACGCCAAAGGATGAAAGTCTGCCGAGGCGACCCTCGAGGGTCTGTGAGCAGCCGCTCGCACACTGACCACCTCCGTTACCAGGATAACTACCGCTGTCACCAGTGCTAATACTTATCACTTAACATTTATCACTTGGTCCTCACTACAAACCCTCTCCTGCGGGGGCTCTATTATCGGCAGCTCCATTTTACAGATGGAAAAACTGAGACCCTGAGTGGTTAGTGACTTGCCCAGGGCTGCCCAGAGCTGGCGGTCGTCTCTCGAAGCCGGAACCCACTCAGCCTTCCCCGTCCGTCACACTCTGCACGACACGAACGCTCAGGAGCCAGCTGCCCAGGCAAGGGCTACGGGGCCCAGCCCGGCAACGATGGCCTCCAGGAGCACCTGCTTCTCCCCGGCCTGTTCCAGACCAGGCGCCCGAGTGGGGGAGATGGGGGGTGTCTCTTGGAAACGTGTGCAGAGGGCTCTGGAGGGGTGGGGGAGGCAGAGCCCCGAGAGGGAAAGGAACTGGAAACGGCATGGAAGGCAGGGAGGGGACTGGACGGGTCCCCAGGCCTGGCCCCTGGTGAGCTCAACCCCGGGATGCTGCCTGGGGGGCGGGGGTGGGGGCGCCCACCCAGAACCCATCAGGCCCAGGAAAGCACTCGAGGACGCACCTGAGGCCTGCTGGGAGGACTCCCCGCCCCAGAGCCCCCACAGACGACCCCAGCAGTGGCTCTGTGTGCAGGGCGGTGGGAGCGCGCTGGGCCCTGACTGCGGAGGGAGGTGGCCCCACCCCCCGCGTGGTGTCCTCCAGGTTTCTGCACCTCCCCCGCCCCGCCTGCTCCTAACCCCCAGACGGTCACTGCGGGCCCTCCCTGGGGCCCCTCCTTGGAGGGACTGGCGCTGCTGCCCGGCTTCCTGTCTGAACGCCCCTGGTGGCGCTCCTCTCCCCAGGTTCTCAGCACTGCCGGGCCACAGCTTCCCCACTGCAGACTGAGTCTGTGGCTGCCATGGACACCGCTGTCCACAGGGACTCGCCCTCCTCCCGCGGGGGCCCCCCTCCACCGCCCTCCGCCGGCCTCCCCCCAGCCCGTCCTGTGTTCCTGCTCTCCTGGCCTCCCCATCCTGTCGGTAATTCCTCCGTCAGCCGATCTGCAGCAGTTTCACCCCCTAGGGAGCTTCAGACCCTCCCCTCCGCACCCATCTGACCTTTCTCTTAACTGGCACCCTTGTTGCTGCCTCCCCTGAAGGTGACCTGGTGACTCCGGACCCTGACCAGGGTGCCATGGGGCTTCCAACCTCCCCGGGGACCAGGTCTGGGCCTGGCAGCCACCGTGGGCTCTTCCCGCAGACCCTGCACCCTGGCTCTCCCTCAACGACGCTGAGCTGAGCTGGGCTCCTGACTCCCATCCTGCTCTTCCAAACCATGTTCTGCTTCCCGCCCCTCCCCGGCCTGGAGCTTTCAGGGAGCCCCCCATCGTCAGGGCCAGTGCCACCCCTTCCAAGAAGCCTCCGGACCAGCTTCCCATTCCTCATGAGGACCCATGATGCTCTGTGAGGCTTCCTGTCTTGTATTTAATTGTGTGTCCCTGAGTCAGAGAGGGTCTGAGGGTTGTCTGTCTTCCAGGCCCACAGGGAAGGTGGGCAGAGCGTCCAGGCTGCACTGCCCTCCACCCTCCCCTCCAGCGATGACCCCAGAACCCCTGCAACAAGGCTGAGAGGACATGCGTGGCCTCTGCTCACGAGACGTAGGTGAAAGCGCTGGTGTCACCGACCCCCATGGTCAACACGTCACCCCAGGAATCGAGAGCTGACGGTAACGAGATGAATACGACTGCTCGCGGAGAATCCCCTGGAGATCCGCCCTCTGAGAACCACAGCTGGGATCCGGTATGACCGGCTGCCAGACCAGCTCCATTTTAATCCTCTCCATAACCAAAGGTTGAAGTGAGAGCCACAGGAGAAAGGAAAACCCCCCAGGTCTGTCTGGATCCCACGTTTGACACACAACAGCTGTCCTAAATGCTAGAGTCCCGATGTTTCAGAAGCAACACCAGCCCCCACAGAGAGGTATGGACTCCAGGGTCCCGGCACAGGGGCTCAGAGCCCCCACTTCTCAGCTGACACCGCGGGTGGCAGGGCTGCGGTGAGACCCGGATCCCGACACAGGATCACCACGTCCCTGGCGTCTCCGTCTGGGGACAGAGCCGGGCCGCCCACCTCCAGCCTCAAGTAATAGCCAGGGAACAAAGCTCGTTCAGGTGCCGGGACCCAGGGCAGCAGTGCAGCCGTGGCCAGCAGCCAGCGCCTTGTCCGGGGAGGCCTGAATATTTTACATCTAATGCCTCTGAGTTATGGGCTTTATACCTTTAGATACCAGAATAAACTTGATTTGAAATCGGCCCCAGGGGACATTTGTTAAAGAGAAATAAAGATGTTAGATGCAATCTCAGATGCTTGCCCAAGCAGCCCTCACCGCCAGCGCTCACGAGGCTGTGAATCTCTAGATAATCCGGGGAGAATGTCCCAGCCCTCCACATATCAACGCCCTGCCTCCCGGTCCGTCAGCAGCCCCTTCCTGAAATAGCACCCTTTCCCTCACTCTCTGTCCCTGGGGCTCTGAGAAGGAAGGCAGGGAGGGGAGCCAAGTGTGGGGTGTGAGAGCCAGCTGCCCTGCTTTCTATTTGTTACTTGTTCCCATTTCACAGAGGAGGAAACTGAGGCTCCTGGAAGCACTGTGAAGAGCAAGAGGAGGGAGCCAGGACCTCAACTCAAATGTGCGGCCCCAAAGTTGACGCTTTTTACTGACACGACACCCAGCTCACAGTCACCACGACCCGGCCACCAGGTTGCCTACTTGGCAGTCGGCTGAGTCTGTTACCGTTCATACTCAGCGAGGTGCTTTCCCCTCCGTGCCTTGTTTTCTGCTCCCAGCAGACAGGATAACTCCAGCCCCCTCTGAGGGTGAGGATGAGGAGAAGTGGCGAGGACCTTGGCAAGGGCCTGGCATGCCTTCTCCACGACTGCCTGCTCTAAGGGGAGAGGCACTTTGTCATGCAGGCCTCGACCACGAAAGGCTTTTGTACTCGAATGACAGGACATGCCCAGCTGCCTGTGTGTGGGTGGCGATAGGGAGGGGGATGGACAGGTGTGCCCCTGCCCTGCCCAGCCCAGCCCCTGGGGTGGGTGTGAGAAGCTGCCTTCTACCCCCAAATGCACGCACTTCACTCTGGGTGCAGAGGCGTTTGGGGTGACCCACCGGCAGGAGCAGCACAGAGCAGATGCTGAGCCCCGGAAGCCAGGGGCCAGGCCTGCCCAACCTCGCAGAGCCTCTCCTGCTGAGCCCTAATTCACAGGGCTGTTGCCAACGCTCATTAATAAATGATGGAAACCGCTCAGCAAATGTCGAGCCTGAAACGTGCTGTGCGGCCCCCACGAGCCAGGCCAGGCAGCCTCCGGGCTGTGAGGCTGGCAGAGAGCTCTCTGGACCAGGGCAAGCCTGGGCTGGCGACCCCCGGTCAGCTGTGGACACGTGGGGCTGATGCTCATGGTGGTGGGCGTCCCCTCGGGGGCTTCCCTGGGGATGGCGGGGGCCGACAGGTTCAGAGGACTATCTGTCTGCTGATGGGGACAGAGCAGCCGTTGGAAAGGTCAGCCAGACAAGGGAGAGGGAGGACACACAATCCACGTTAGGAGACACCTGCTTGTGGTCTGGGGTCTCCGGGGGGGGTGAGGTTGCAGGGTCAGAGGCCCCTTTCCCTTCCCACATGTAGCTTGATTTGGGGAGACCTTCCAGAGGAGAGCGGGCACTCCCACAGGGGCCCCCTGGCGCCACCACCGACAGGGATTCCACCTTCCAGAGGACATTCATTTGCTTGGGTCACGTTTCTATCTGCGGCCCCCCGGGACAGATCCAGGTTTTGTTGGGCAATTGGATGGGCCCTCTTAAAGAGAAAGAATACAAACTACAAACACACAGCTAGAATCCCGGCCTGGGAAGGACCTGTGCAAGGGAGCACACAAACCTCGGGCTTCTTCAGCATCAGGAAAAGCCCACCTCGTGCTGATCTCCTCTGGAGAAAGCAGCGCAAACACTGCAGCCCCTCCCAGGAACCCCCGCCAGAGCGGTGGTCTCCAAGTCAGGCTCCTGGAGCCTTGGGATGCCCCCAAGGGGTGCAGACAGGCTCTTCTTGTCTGACCCTCCCCGCCCACCCACGGTAGGGCGGCTCCTGAGAAGCTGGACGCGTGCTGGGTCCCTCGTGCAGCTGGAGGACATTCTTTTTAGAGACAGACCCTGTGCCTGGGCGGTCAGTCTGGGTCGAACTCCTGGAGGAACGGATGAACGAACAGGGCTGAGGCACGGAGGGGAGGCAGCCTCCAGGCGAGTCTGGAGGAGGGAGGGAGCTGGGTGGGCAGGCGGCAGGTCCTCACCACCCCGCCCCCCACCCCCCGCGAGGACCCTCATCCAGGAAGGCGAGGCTGGATGCGCAGGGCAGACGGGACTGCACCTCCTCGGCGCCTCTGACCCCTGACCCCTCGCGTCCACCTCAGGCCAGACAGGGCCCCGAACGGATGCGGTTCTGGCCCTCAGATGGCAGGACGCCTTACCGGGAGCCATCACCGAACACGAGGGCAGGAGCTGCCAGTCCCTCTGTGGGGCTAACGCCCGGGGGGTGCATGGGGTGGGGGGTCCGTGCCCCGTCCAGGCAGGAAATCCCTGGTCCATACGGGACTCTCCTGGGGTCAGCACAGAGAACGTGTGGATGCGGCCGAAGGCACAAGAGTGACCACACGAGGAAAGGCGCTTGCCACAGCCCGTGCCCGCCCACTGCCCGCCCCGGCCCCGCCCACTGCCCGCCTCCCACTGCCTGCCCCGCCCCCCGCCCCCGCTCCGCCCATGCACCGCCCACTGCCCGCCCCGCCCCCGCCCACCTCCCACAGCTTGCCCCGCCCCGCCCATGCACCGCCCACTGCCGGCCCCGCCCCCGCCCATGCACCGCCCACTGCCCTCCACGGCCCCGCCCACTGCCCGCCCCGGCCCCGCCCACTGCCCGCCTCCCACTGCCTGCCCCGCCCCCGGCCCCGCCCCGCCCATGCACCGCCCACTGCCCGCCCCGCCCCCGCCCACTGCCCGCCTCCCACTGCCTGCCCCGCCCCGCCCCGCCCCCGCCCCGCCCATGCACCGCCCACTGTCCTCCACGGCCCCGCCCACTGCCGGCCCCGCCCCCTTCCGCACTCCCCGACCCCGACCCCACCGACGTCCATCCCGGTGGGATCTGGCCTCACACTGTGCAGAGAGCAAGGCCTTCCCAAGGTGGCGGCTTCTTTTGGGGTCTCATTTCAGCTTCTCTTTCCACAGGAAACGCAAGAGAGTCTTAGGGCCTGGGAGCAGGGGAGGGGAGCGGACCCAAGCGACACCCGGGCCTTCCTGCTCCAGGGCCAGGAGTCTCCCACGTGCTCTCTCCACCCCAACCCCCTGTTTTCCTGTGTGAAGGAGACACCCTGGAGAAGAGGGGGGAGGGAGCTGCCATTCACCGAGCTCCTAGCAACTGCGTGTGCTTGACGATTCCACAGATCTAAACCTCAGAGCACCCCTGGAGTCTAGCATTACCATCCTGCTATAAATGAGGAGGGTCAGATTTAAAGGGTGCAGGAGGAAATGTCCCAAGGTTGACCCCGCGTCAGGAACAGAGCCCAGGCCCAAGTTCACGTTGGTCTCCAAGTCAAGTTCACCTGAACTTGGTAGCAGAGTCCCACCCTCAATGTGCTCCCCTTGAATGTGGGCGGCCCCTGAGAACGGGCTGGCTGGGTTGTGTTATATAAGAATGCCCCAGGGCAGGGTGGAACGGGAGAAGTCAGGGAGACTCCCCTGCTGGCCCGGAAGAAAGCAGACCGCCTCCTGTGAGCCGCCATGGGGCCGTGTGGTGAAGAACGGTGGCTGTCTCTGGATGATGGCTTGCAAGAGAACGGCCTCAGTCACACACCCGCCAGACACAAATTCTGCCAACAACCAGTGAGCTGGGAGAGGACCCCGCCCCAGGGAAGCATCCAGCCTGCAGACACCTCGCTCACAACCTTGGGAGACCCGAGGGGAGGATCCCGCTGAGCAGGCCAGACTCCCCGTCCAGGAACACTGTGAGATGGTCCGCTTGTTTTAAGTCGCTGAATTCATGCTAATTTGTTAAGAAGCAGAGAAAACAAGGGCTTCCCAGGTGGCCCTAGTGGTAGAACTTGCCTGCATATGCAGGAGACATAAGAGGTGTGGATAAGAGGTGTGGGTTCAGTCCCTGGGTTGGGAAGAGCTCCTGGAGGAGGGCGTAGCAACCCACTCCAGTGTTCTTGCCTGGAGAATCCCATGGACAGAGGAGCCTGGCGGGCTATAGTCCCTGGGGTCATAAAGAGTTGGACACAACTGGAGTGACTTAGCACACACGCATGCTGGCACACAGAAGACAAATACATGTCTCATCTTTCAGTAGTCCAGTCACCTTGGGGAAATTATCTCATTTTCTGAGACTCGTTTCCTCAGTTTCAAATGGGGTTCATGCTAGTACCGTCCTCGCAGGGCTGGTGGAAGGGTCCATGAGACACCACAGCCCACGTGGGGAGCTCTCAACACACAGTTGCTAACAAATTGCGTCTTTTATTTGAGGTTACCACTTTTGATGAGTAACTTGGGCAACGTTTCAGGAGGCTGGTTAATTTGGTACCGTACGTCCCCTACAAACTAACCTTCAAGTCGTGAACTTTCACAGATGTAGACGGGCATGCCAGCCCCTGTAAGCCTGCTGTTGCACTGCACTACTGTACTTCTCAAGGTGCTGTGTGAGATTAGAGACGCTTTTATTTTGTGTGTTTGTTTTTACCTGTGTATTATTTAAGTAGTAGAGAAGTACTATAAGCCTATTAAAGTGCAGTACTATATAGCCGACTGTGTACTTTGTTGGACTAACGAACAAATTGGACTTACAAACGTGCTCTTGGGATGGAGCTCATCTGTACGTAGGGAGGTATCACAGCCGTCTGCCATCTGCAGGGCTGCATGATCTTCCCTGTGTTGATTTCCTAGGGCTGCGTAACAAAGCACCACAGGCTGGGGTTAAAACAACAGACATGTGTTCTCCTGCCCGCCCAGAACTGAAGGTGGGAGGAGAAGGGGGCAACGGAGGAGGAGATGGTTGCATGGCATCATTGACTCGAAGGACATGAGTTTGAGCAATCTCCGGGAGACGGTGAGGGACAGGGAAGCCTGGCATGCTGCAGTCCATGGGGTCAAAAAGAGTTGGACATGCCTGAGTGACTGAACAACAAGCTAGAAGTCCAAAATCAAAGTGTTGGCAGGGCCCTGCCCTCTGAAGGATCAGAGAAGAAGCTGTTCCATGACTTTCTGTAGCGTCCGGTGTTTGCCAGCAACCTGCTGTGCCCCTGGGCTGTCAGCCGTGTCACCCCACCCACGGCCTCCGTCCACGTGGTCTTCACCCTGTGCGTCTCTTCTCGTCCTCTAAGAATCCAGTCTGTTACCTTAAAGCCCATCCCAGTTATGACCCCATCTTAACTTGATGACATCTTAAAGGACCCTATTTCTAAATAAGGACTCACCTATAGGTACCAGGGTTAGGACGCTTCCATCTATTTTTTGGGGACACAAATTTAGCTCATCTCACGCCTGGGGCTGACAGGTGTTGGGAGGAAAAGAATCCCTTAACATCGATCTCTTCTCTTCTCATCTCCTGCCTTGCCAGTGCTTTCCAGGAGACAGAGCCAGAAACAGGAAGCCTCCACCCAGGACTTTCTAGAACATTCTGTCCTGAGAGCTGAAGATCCCCATGAGGCCCCCCTCCCACCCTGGGGACCTGGAGAGCAGTGGAGGCCGAGAGCAGTCCTGTTCTGCCTGCGGCAAGAGGAAGAGCCCGTTGCAGCGGTGATGGGAGGCCAGGGGCCAGCGGCGGGCTCACAGGAGGCCCAGCCGACCTTTGAAGTCAACAGGCGGCTGCGGCAGAATCTCTGCCGGGGGAGCTGGGCTTCTCAGGGAAACAGAAAGACTGCCTCCTCACTTCAAAGGGAAACCAGACTGCAGATTCTAGCCACCTTCTCCCCTTTCCACAGCTGCACATCCTCTTGCCCAGAGGGCAGTTCAGAGGAGCAGGTCGCACCCGTCCAGCGGCTCAGATGACCAGCCTGGCCATGTCACAGGCCTGTGAAGGTGGCTCTGAGCCCTGGGCCTGCACCCAGGGTGGCACTTCCATTGCCGCGAGGGCCCGGGACGGGCTGCAGGCAGACGCTGTCCACACACTGACCCATGGCTCCAGATGCTGGGATTCAGGGACTCACATGGTCAGGCTGTGTCCAGTCGGGCCTCTGGCTCTGCGGCCCTACTGTGTGCAGTTGCAAGTGCCCCGTGCACACAGTAGGGAGGTACGCCCACGAGGCACACGCCTCCGGCATTGCCAGTCTGCTTCTGCCTGGCCTCTGGTGACTGCATGCCCTCCGGCTTTCTCTCCACCACAGGGGTGGCTGGGCCTCTCTGTAGTTTCTCACCCCGGGGTGTCCCAGGGATCATCGTTGGTGCCGTGGCTCTTCCGTCACCGGACATCAACTCCCTCTGCTATTTTTCCTCTAAAGACACACAGTGGTTTCTGTTGTTCTGGGCCGTGACCGGCAGAGGAAAGATGACAATTAAGCACTTAGAATGTACCAGCGACCCTTGTACATGTCACATGAATTCTCACAAGGGTAGAGATGGGGTTGATTATTGAGTCCACTCTGTAGATGAGGAAAATGAGGCTCAGAGATCTTAAATAACTTGTCTGAAAGAAACCTTCTCGTGAACTCCACGTGGAAACAACACAAGCTTTGGGGCAAATCTCATCTTACCCACTTCAGCTCTGTCTGCAGGCATGTTACTACTCTCTCCAAGCCTCTGGCTCCTAATTCCAGAACACGTCCATCACTCTGCACAGAAACCTCGCATCCACTCCCCTCTGCTCTCAGCCGCTGGAAACCACTGACCTGTTTCCTGTCTCTGTGAACGTGCCAGTGTTTTGTACAAGAGGCTGCACGCTCCTAAGGTCCAGCTCACAGGCTCCCGCTGTCCCTCTCACTTGGTGACACACCATCCACCTGTCACCCTGTGATGGGCCCCCCCATCCATCCAGCTCCAGGATGGGCCTCACCTGCACCATCTCCTCCACCCCATCCTCTTCAGGGCTCAGCTCTCCTGGTCTGGACTCTTCCCGTGTTTATTAACGGGTCTGTCTGCCCCTACCCTGGCCCCACCTGGCCCCCGCTGCCCCATCCTCCTTCAGGACTTCTCACCCCTGGACTAGCCTCTCCCTGCATTTCCTGATGGGTCTGCGACCCCCAGCCCGGCTCCCTCCACCCTGACCTCAGCTGTAGAGTCTCAGAATCTGGCCTCCCCCCTAGTGAAACCCTGCCTTAGGAACTCTGGCCGAGGACTGAGTGCAGCCCCCGACCTGTGTGTGTGAAGGACCCTCGCTGTGGCTCCCGGGCCTCCTCCCGTGCCAGCAGACCCGAATGTCTTGGCATCCCAGAACTCGCCATGTCACGTGCCTCCGTGGTGCCCACTCAGGACCAGGGGCGTGGGAGGCACAAGGCCGCAGACCTGTGTCCAGGCCCCTGTCTGCCCAGAACGCTTCTCCCTCCTGTTTCTTAAAAGACTCCTGCTCACCTGCCAATAGTGGCTCAGCTGACCTGTTGTCTAGAAAGACTCCTGTGCCTGGGAGGGGCCCCCACCCTGCTCCTGGCTCCTGGCAGCGGCAGCTCCTTGGCCCTGCATATGTCGTGCTTCCTCAGGGAAGTGTCATGGATCTGGCTTCCTTCTGTCTCCCTTCTCCTTACTGGACACTGACTTCTTCAAGGATCAGGGCTGGGTTCTATTTTTTAACCCCAGTGCTTAATACAATGTCCTCTGAATGAGTAAAAAATGAATAGATGAGTGAATGAACATGTGAATGAATGAAGACGTGTGACTCTGCATGTTCAACCCCCCTGCCTGGAGACACCTGCATGTTCTGCAAGATGCAAAGCAAATGTCACCACCTCTGGGAAGCCTTCCCTGACTTCTCTATGGAATCAAGAGCACCATGACAAGTTTCTCTTAACTAAGGATCACAGTATATCTACTACTGGGGCAAGAATCCTTTAGAAGAAGTGGAGTAGCCATCATAGTCAACAAAAGAGTCTTAAATGCAGTACTTGGATGCAATCTTAAAAACAAGAGAATGATCTCTGTTCGTTTCCAAGGCAAACAATTCAATATCACAGTAATCCAAGTCTATGCTCCAACCAGTAATGCTGAAGAAGCTGAAGTTGAATGGTTCTATGAAGACCTATAAGACCTTATAGAACTAACACCCAAAAAAGATGTCTTTTTCATTATAGGGGACTGAAATGCAAAAATAGGAAGTCAAGAGATACCTGGAGTAATAAGCAAATTTGGGCTTGGAGTACAGAATGAAGCAGGGCAAAGGCTAATAGAGTTTTGCCAATAGTTTCGCACTGGTCATAGCAAACACCCTCTTCCAACAACACAAAAGAAGACTGTTGGTCTTCTTGGTGACGGACATCACCAGATGGTCAATACCGAAATCAGATTGATTCTATTCTTTGCAGTCAAAGACAGAGAAGCTCTATACGGTCAGCAAAAAAAAAAAAAAAAAAAAAGACCAGGAGCTGACTGTGGCTCAGATCATGAACTCCTTATTGCCAAACTCAGACTGAAATTGAAGAAAGTAGGGAAAACCACTAGACCATTCAGGTATGGCCTAAATCAAATCCCTTACAATTATACAGAGGAAGTGACAAGTAGATTCAGGGGATTAGATCTGATAGATCTACTGATTAGATCTGTAGTGCCTGAAGAACTACAGGAGGTTTGTGACACTGTACAGGAGACAGGGATCAAGATCATCCTCATGGAAAAGAAATGCAAAAAGGTAAAATGGTTGTGTAAGGAGGCCTTACAAATAGCTGTGTAAAGAAGAGACGTGAAAGGCAAAGGAGAAAAGGAAAGATATTTCCATTTGAATGCAGAGTTCCAAAGAATATCAAGGAGAGATAAAGCCTTCCTCGGTGATCAATGCAAAGAAATAGAGGAAAACAATAGAATGGGCAAGACTAGAGATCTCTTCAAGGAAACTAGAGATACCAAGGGAACATTTCATGCAAAGATGGGCTCAATAAAGGACAGAAATGGTATGGACCTAACAGAAGCAGAAGATATTAAGAAGAATATAATATTAAGAAGAGGTAGCAAGAATACACAGAAGAACAATACAAAAAAGATCTTCACGACCTGGATAATCACAATGGTGTAATCACTCACCTAGAGCCAGACATCCTAGAATTCGAAGTTGAGTGGGCCTTAGGAAGCATCACTACAAACAAAGCTAATGGAGGTGATGGAATTCCAGTTGAGCTATTTCAAATCCTAAAAGATGATGTTGTGAAAGTGCTGCACTCAATATGCCAGCAAATTTGGAAAACTCAGCAGTGGCTACAGGACTGGAAAAGGTCAGTTTTCATCCCAATCCCTAAGAAAGGCAATGCCACAGAAGGCTCAAACTACTGCACAATTGTACTCATCTCACACACTAGCAAAGTAATGCTCAAAATTCTCCAAGCCAGGCTTCAACAGTACATGAACCAAGAACTTCCAGATATTCAAGCTGGAATTAGAAAAGGCAGAAGAACCAGAGATCAAATTTGCCAACATTCACTGGATCATTGAGAGTTCCAGAAAAACATCTACTTTTGCTTTATTGACTATGTCAAAAACTTTAACTGTGTGGATCACAACAAACTGTGGAATATTCGTAAAGAGATGGGAATACCAGACCACCTGACCTGCCTCCTGAGAAATCTGTATGCAGGTCAGGAAGCAATAGTTAGAACTAGACATGGAACAACACACTGGTTCCAAATAGAGAAAGGAGTACATCAAGGCTGTATATTGTCACCCTGCTTACTTAACTTCTATGCAGAGTACATCATGAAAAATGCTGGGCTGGATGAAGCACAAGCTGGAATCAAGATTGCTGGGAGAAATATCAATAACCTCAGGTATGCAGATGACACCACTGTTATGGCAGAAAGTGAAGAAGAACTAAAGAGCCTCTTGATGAAAGTGAAAGAGGAGAGTGAAAAAGTTGGCTTAAAACTCAACATTCAGAAAACTAAAATCATGGCTTCTGGTCCCATCACTTCACGGCAAATAGATGGGGAAACAATGGAAACAGTGAGACTTTATTTTTGGGAGCTCCAAAATTACTAAGGATGGTGACTGCAGCCATGAAATTAAAAGACACTTGCTCCTTGGAAGAAAAGTTATGACCAACATAGACAGCATATTAAAAAGCAGAGACATTTTTTTGGCAGCAAAGGTCCATCTAGTTAAAGCTATAGTTTTTCTAGTAGTCATGTATGGATGTGAGAGCTTTCTTTATAGAAAGCTGAACACCAAAGAATTGATGCTTTTCCACTGTGGTGTTAGAGAAGACTCTTGAGAGTCCCTTGGACTGCAAGGAGATCTAACCAGTCAATCCTAAGGGAAATCAGTCCTGAATATTCATTAGAGGGACTGATGATGAAGCTGAAACTCCAATACTTTGGTCACCTGATGTGAAGAACTGACTCATTGGAAAAGACCCTGATGCTGGGAAAGATTGAAGGTGTGAGGAGAAGGGGACGACAGAGGGTGAGATGGATGGATGCCATCACCGACTCAATGGACACGAGTTTGAGTAAGCTCTGGGAGTTGGTGATGGACAGGGATGCCTGGTGTGCTGCAGTCCATGGGGTTGCAAAGAGTTGGACACAACTGAGCGACTGAACTGAACTGAACTGAAGTGTCCCAGAAGAGTGCCACCCACTTATGAGCTGTCTGAGGGCAGGCTCTGCCCTCTTCAACACGGTAGCCAGAGGGACATTTTTGGAACCCTGGTAAAAGCTCCAAGCCGCCCAGGGCTCCTCCCGCAGAGCAGAGGGCCAAGTCCTCACCAGTGGCCACAGTCCCCTCTCTGACCCTCATCTTCCACTCCCCGCTCAGCAGGTCAGGCCCTGGACAGACTCTCGAGGGTCTGACACCTGCTATTTCCTCTGCCTAACATGCTCTCCGAAGCCTCCACGAGACTGGCCTCCTGGCCTTGTCCAGGCCTCCCCGCAGCCACTGTCATCACAGCCTTCACCCTGATGCTCCGGGTTTTTCTTGATGACTGTGTGTCTCCCCTGTGACAGTATAAACACCGCATGAGTTGTTGTCTGTTTCATTTATTCACTGCTGGGAAAGAAAGTTTCCCCAGCACCTCGAAGACTGCCTGGTTAGCGGCAGGCACTAGATAAATGTTTGTTAAATGAATAAATAAATGAATCTCTGTGTGCCCATGACTCAGTCTGGGGGGCTGGTTTTTCAATTCTCAATGAACATTTGCTGGATTTGAATAGAAACTTGAAAACATACCGGTGGAGCTTCGGGGGGCAGATGCGCAGGACAAGGGCTGGCGGCACGAGCCCCTCGGGCAGAGTCCCCCTGGCAGACCACCCTCAGGCACGAGTCCACCTCGGTAGGGCCCCCCAGGCAGAGCCCCCCGGGCAGAGGCAAAACAGCCTCTCAGAGGCACAGCGGCCAGCGAGAGGGAGGAGGTCCCCGAGCCGTGTGAGGGGCCCGGGAGAGGCTGTGCCCTCAGGCAGGACAGTGGGAGGACCTGGCTCTCTATTGGAAGGTGTTTTCACTTAGCAGGTTGAGCAGATTCCCACAAGGCCAGGCGCCAAAATAACAGCCGAATGAATGAATGAATCCTCGTGTCCTTGAACTGAACACTGTAAACACTCATTCTCAGCAAGTGTTTGCTGGCTGAGCAAGAACTGAAGAAAACACAGGCCAGCAGGCGGGGAGCGATGGGGGCAGGTGAGGGAGGGTGAGGACCTGAGGGTCCCTGCCACCCCAGACCTGAAGCCGTCTGCTCTCTGTGTTTACTGAGGATAACAGAGAGAGGAACGCTAAGAGCAGTCCGAGGGGTGTATGTCCACACCTGAGTGATCACCCCCAGCCTGAGGTGCAGACCGTGTCCACACCCCGGGGGTTCCCCGCCCCCATCAGCTCCACAACACTTGCCAACCTGCCTCACCCAGGGTGAGTTCTCCTGCCTGTGATCTTGACGTGAATGAGGCAGACAGGGTCAGACTCTGTTTCTCCATCTGCCTTTTGTGAGCTGGGAGTCACCACGTGAACGCCAACCATCGCAATCCGGGTGTGAACGCGGGCTGGCAGGAGGCCCCCACCGCGCACGTGGGTTCCAGGGTTTGAAGTGCACGTTACTGCCTCCGCCGGGGAGCTGTCTTGAGTAGAACAATTTCCACCTTCTTTGAGGAGAGCGCCCCATCTTAAGAGCCACCCTCAGTCTGACAGCTGAATCGTTCCTTTCCGGGCTGCATGAGTCAGACCCAGGGCCCAGCATCGTGCTCTGTTCTGTCACGAAGCTGTGCCCACCTCTTCCGAGAAGCCCGCCGTGCCAGCCTGGCCCACAGCCAGCAGCCGGCACTCACGGGCTGCGCCGGGGGGATGGTCTCACTCCGCCTTCACACCCCACCTGTCACGCCCCTGGCCCCAGCAGCGTCAGCGTGGGCCCTGCGTCCCAGAGTCGCTGCAGCAGGTCTGGGGTCTTTACCAGACCCCGAGTCCCCCGCAGTCGCTCCCCACACGCAGCGGCCATGGGGCTGTGAGCTCTGGGCAGGAGAAGAAGCTGGGGACGGGTGGGAGCAGAGCCTGGGCTCCACGCGCTGGCCGTGTCCCGCCCGGGAAGCCCACCTCGGCCTCCCCCCTGCCCAAGGGGCTGTATCTGAGCGCGGCCACATGGACAAAACGGACCACGCGAACCACCTACACATGAGAGACATCGGAGGTCACAGCTCAGTGATGAGGAGAGGAGCCTGGGGCTAAACTGCAGGGCCTGAATCCTGATGTCAACACCTGCTGGCTCTGTGGCTTCAACGCAGTTGCTCAACCTCTCTGTTCCTCAGTTTCCTCGTGTGTACAATGGAAGCAGGGACAGCCACTCATGGGTGCCGAGGACTAACTACACCAGTCTGTGCATCTGTCCATCTCGTGCTGGGGACCGTCCCTGGCACACAACAAAGGCCGCGTAAGTAATAGCTCAAGCTGTAACTGCTTGACAAATAATTAGTGGAATGAAACCATGGCTGTGACGAGGCTGAGATAACACACAGAGAGTCCTTGAGATGATACACGGCGTGCTCGGGGCACTCAGGGTGCCCAGCAGGCATCCGCTCTTATCTGAAAGTATTCGTGCCTTGGCTCTTACCCAGAGAAGCGAGCTGGAGGCTGTGGCATGGACACGCGGGGGGCGGGCAGAAGCGCGCTGTTAGGACTGAGCAGCGCTGGCCCGGCCGCCGTCCTGCTCGCGGGCGTCCCGGCATTCTACCCCCATAAGGGAGGGTCTCCTACGTGTCTTTGGGCCCCAGCACCTCGCAGAGCACTCTGCACTGGCGGGCACATTCCAAAGGCTTGTTGATTGACAGCCAGAAATGAGCTAGAGAAAGCACCCCATTTAGAGACACAAGAAAACCAGGTCGATTTCCTTCCCCATCCTCCAGGGGTGGGGAGATAGAAGGCGGGCCTACACGTGCCTTCTGAGAGGATGAGGGCTTTTAAGGCTGAAGATGAGGGCTTTGTTTTCAGCTCCAGGAAAGACTGAACAAGGAGGAACAGGCACCATCATGAAAGGCCCAGAGATGCTGATGAGATTTGAGAAATAACTAGCTCGAATACTGGCCATCTCGGCCAGCAGATGGCTGCACATGCACCTCGCTCTCTGCCTACTGTCCACTGGCATTTTTATCCTAACCACAACGGCCGCTCATGGCTAAGAGCCGCGTTAATGAGCAGTGTGTGTGTTCCATGCCCGACTCTTTGTGATTCCATGGACTGTAGCCGCAAGGCTCTTCTGTCCGTGGGATCCTGCAGGTAAGAATACTGGAGTGGGTTGCCATCTCCTTCTCCCGTTAATGAGCAGTGAGGACCATTAACTTGGCAATGGGGGCCCCTGGAAGCTGATACCCCAGCATCGACTGGCATTTGGTGGGTCGGCGGCCTCACTGGCATAAAGAGCAGGGTGTGTGGGGGGGATGGAGGCGGCACAGGTCAGAGTAGACTCCGCCTTCCCTGCAAGACCCCCCGGCAAAGACCTTTTCTAAAGAATTTACACTAATGGAATTGGCAATGGAAAAAAGTTGAGACAGAAGAATTCTTTATTTTAAAGCATCTGAGGATTTTTTTTTTTTTTTTTTTTTTTGTGCAACGAAGCATGCTTAAACTTGCCACGGGGTGATTTTTCAGGGAAAAAAACAAAAAGCAAGCATCTTCTGTCCAAACTTCATTGGATTCATATTTAAAGAAACTTTGGCCAGTCTGGCTCAGGCAGGAAAGTGCCTCCAAAGGAAGATTTCATGGTAGAGCTTTTATATTAAGGACTTGGTTTTACCTATGCAATAAAAGTTTGTACGAGCATCCATCTGGGTTTACTTGCCTTTCACTTACTGTTGTGGTCACTTTGGGCACTTTTATTATGTGAGGTGGATTTCTAGGAATGGAAACCCAGTGTGCAAATTGTGCTTATAGGAAATAAAGATTTGATGGTAGATGGCTCGGAAAGGCTTTCATCCAGGAATCAATTTGGTTATAAGTCAGGGGTCACCTGGATAAAACACTGACACAAGGCGACTGGCACGACGCCTGGGACTGTTCCTGGATGCGCTTCCGAAGAGAGAAAGCAGACGCCCTGGGTGCCTGGGAGCCCATGGGGCGTACACCTGCCCACAGGCTGCAGACTGGCCCGGGGCTTCGTAAAATTGTGTCATGTTTATGTACCGCACTCTCAACATGGTAGAAAATCAGAAAAAGACAGAAGGAGATAAGATAAACCACTCAGAGTTTCCATGATCATCATTAAAAAAAAATTCTGATGAATATTTTCCCAAGATTCTTTTCAGGGCTCACAGAACAGCAAGAGCCACACTCACATCTATTTGCACAGATGACCTTTAGAGGCTTCCTATCTGTGGGTTTTTGACTCACTCAATTTGCTATTTAATAGAGTTCTCCTCATGTTTAATAACCCTCCTAATAATCACAGAGTTAAAAGAATACATTTTTATCTAGTGAATGTCTCAAGAACTTTCAAAAGACTGCCTTGAACAGGAAGAGGGAGAGGGCTTGTAAGCTTTAAATATGGCAGACAAGCGAGGGAAAGGGAGAAATAATTAGAAATACAAGTTAGAAAGAAAGACAGGGAACCGGGTGGGGGTGGGGGAGGATGGGCAGGAACCGAGGAGCTGGGTTTGGAGGACGGGGTGATGGGGGGACAGTGGGGGTGAAGGAGCCTAAACAAGGACCTGGGGCCACATCGCAGACAGACACCGAGTGGGAGGGGGTGCTGGCCGGCAGCGGGGGGCAGGCCGGGCAGACAACGCCCCGAGAAGCAGACCACCAGGGCCACGGGCCAAGGGCCCCCAAGGTGGGAGAGGGAAGACCCTCCAAGTGGTTAAGCCCAGGGGGACTCTCCAGCCCCAGGCATCTGGCCTTGACTCACACGCAGGAATCCGTGGGCAGAAAGATAACAAAAGCTATTTTTCATGCAAGAGGAGTTGGACATCAGGAAAAATCAGAGCCCCTTTGTATGACATGCCAAACTGCTGAAGCGAGAGGATGTCTCGGGTGAGGGCTCGGATGAGAGCGGGGACGGCACACTCGCCCCGGGGAGCCAGCCCTCAATGTGGGTTTGTTATCGGCCGGAAGCAAGCGTGGGGTGTCCCCCTCCTGCCGCACGGCCAGACGAGCTGGTGACACGGCCTTGGCTGGACTGCCCGGACCCTGGAAGGAAGCCTGGGTGTCCTGAGATGTCCCCGGGGAGTCTTAGGGGAGCCATGGTCTCCTCCTAGCTAGCCGTGTGGTCTGGGGGCTGGAGGTGAGCCGGGCTCCCTCCTCGAGACCCACCCTCACGGGGCCCCCCTAGCCGCTTGTGCAGGGCGGTCTCTGGGCCTTGGGCCACACCCAAGCACCAACACCTCTGCTCAGCTCCTGCCAGCAGATCTGCCCAGTAGGTGTTATTAATGTACGCATTTTACAGAGAAAGCAACTGAGGCTCAGAGAGAAGGCAATGGCTGGTCACAGGACTCACTCTCAGTGGGAGGCAGAGTTGGATTCAGTCCTGACTCACTCTGGGCCCCGCACCTCACGTCCACCAGCACGTCTTCCAAGGAGCCACCCAGATGCTAGAAATCTCAAATCTACTGAGAGGCAGGCGCGTGCAGAGCCCCGTCTGTTTCCCATCTATCCTCCTGACAAACCTGAGACAGGCCATTGCAGCAGTGCAGGAGGAGGCCCTGCCGATAGGCGTGTTCTGAGGCTCTGTCCTCACTGCTTCCTCTCCTCCCGCGGGCCCCCAGGACCAGACAGCAAGCTCCCGGGGCCGTGCGGCACCCACCGAGCCCAGCACAAGTCCAGGCCTCAGCAGGGGCCCACGGCGGCCCAGGGTGCCCTTCACTCTCCGAGGAAGTGCCAGCCCCATATTCGTGGGGTCGGGGGAGAAACACGAGTGGCAGCTCCAGCCTCCCCTGCTCCGCAGGCCAGCCGCCGCCTCCCTGCAGCCTCAGAGCCCAGCTCCCCTGCCCCACCTTCTCCCACCAGTAATCTGGGGGGGGGGGGGGGGCGGGGGTGGAGGGGGCGTCCAATGCAAAGTGAAAATCTGGGTTCTCCTCTTCAAAAATGATCAAGAATGTTCTGCTGGTGACGACCTGTTACTGGGGCTTGGGGTCTTTCCAGGCCAGTCTTGATGCAAAATGTTCTGGGCTATGGCCCCCGACTCCACCATCTCTGCTCGCCCTAATCTAAGAGCGCCGGCGTTTCAGGATCTAAGAGCACTTCGTACACCGCCTCACGCACATAAAACCACATGAGGAAGTCTGTGCTCTGCTATTCTACCTAGAACTTTGGTTCAGAAAACACAAGGATCCCACTGCTCTCTGTCCCACTGCGCAACCGGAGGCGCTGGGTCCGCAGCACGGCCTGACGGCCTGATGTCCGGACGTCCTGACGCTGGGCAGCCCCTGCCGCCCCGGCGGTGACGGACGGCGGAAGCCCCGCCCTGGCCCCGCCCCTCTGCCGGGCGGGGGAGGGGCAGCCCTCTGCCCCGCCCACCGGGACCTCCCGTCCCCCACCCCGGGGCGGTCCTCCTTGGTTCTGCGTCTAGGGACTGGCTCCACCGCCTGGGGGTGTCGGCTGCTGTAACTCCATTTTACAGATGAGAAAACGGAGGCTCAGGGAAGCCAGGCAACTTGCCCAAGGTCACAGAGCTGAAACGGGGCAGAGCAGGGTGCCCCCGCACCCCAGCCTCCCTGTCTGTCGGGCGTCGCGCGGGTGTCTATCGCGATGTCTGTCGGGCGTCGCGCGGGTGTCTATCGCGATGTCTGTCGGGCGTCGCGCGGACTTGCGTCAACCCCTGCCCTGAGTCCTCCTGACCGCGAAGCCCCTGTGGGACCTGTCAGGGGCCTGGGGCTTTGCAGACGGGGAGCGAGCCTGACGCCGTCCCATCGACAGCCGTCGAGCTGGGGGTGACGTGCCTGGGTTACTTTCTGACAAGGTCTTCCTGGCTGCGTGCGGAGAAGGGCTCGTGCGGGGGCAGGCGAGCTGGTCAGGGCTCTCCTTGGGGAACGCAGGTGAGAAATGACAGAGGCGGGAGCCGGCTGGGGGCTGTAAGGAACCCGGCAGGAGTGTGGGAGGGAAGGGGTCTGACCTCGTCTCTGAGGTGGCCGGCGCTGGGCTGAGCACACAGCAGGTCACCAGTGCTTCCTGAGAATCAGTGGCTGAGTGGGTGGGAGAGGGGCCCGCTGACGCTGGAGGTGGGAACACGCAGGAGCGCGTCCGAGGGCGACGCTGCCACCAGCGTGCCGGTCCTCGCCGAGTGTCAGGGTGAAAAGAGGCCAAGGCAAGTGTTTCCAAGAAAATGAGCCTGAAAACCTGTACCCTCTGCAGGGCCTCCGTGGAGCAGAGCAGTCCCCAAGTGACCTCTCATTGGAAAGTCACACAACCTGGGGGTGGAGGAGAGGACAGGAGAGGATAGAAGGAAGAAGAGGAAGAAAAGGTGGAGGGAGGGGGGAGGAAAGAGGGAGAATGGAGGGAAGAGGGAGACAGAGGTAGAGAGGAGGGAAGGTGGGGGAGGGATGATGGAGGGAAAATGGAGGGGAGGATGGAGGGGAAGATGGGGGGAGGGGGGAGGGGAGGATGGAGGATGGAGTGAGGAGGAAGAATGGAGGAGAGGATGGAGGGAGGGAGGGATGAGGGAGGATGGGATGATGGAGGGAGGAGAGAGGATGGAGGGGAGGAGGGGGGTGGATGGAGGGAGGAGGAAGTGGAGGATGGAAGGGGAGGAGGGAGGAGGAAGTGGAGGATAATGGAGGATGGAGGGTAATGGAGGGGAGGATGGGGAAAGATAGAGGAGGATGGAGGGAGGAGGATGGAGGGGAGGAGGGAGGATAATGGAGGATGGAGGGGAGGATGCAGGAGGATGGAAGAGGGGAGGGGAAGAGGGAGGGGAGGAGGGAGGGAGGAGGGGGAGGAGGGAGGGAGGAGGGGGAGGAGGGAGGGGAGGAGGGAGGGTTAGGGTTAGATGGAGGAGAGGATGGGGTGGAGGGGAGGAGGGAGGGAGGAGGGAGGGAGGAGGAAGGGAGGAGGAAGGGAGGTTGGAGGAGGATGGAGGGAAGGATGGAGGGGAGGAGGGAGGGAAGAGGGAGGGAGGAGGGAGGGGAGGAGGGGGGAGGAGGGAGGAGGGAGGGGAGGAGGGAGGATGGAGGGAGGGAGGATGGAGGGGAGGAGGGAGGAGGATGGAGGGGAGGAGGGAGGGAGGAGGATGGAGGGGAGGAGGGAGGGAGGATGGAGGCAGGATGGAGGGAGCATGGAGGGAAAGAAAGGTATCATTTGCCAACCTGACAGCCCAGCTAGCAGAGGCCCCAGGAAGTTAGGGTTAGGATTCATAAGCCTGTCCAGATGTTACCGGCAGAACTAGGACCAGGCACAGGTCTCCTGACTCCTGCCCTGATGTGTCCACTCCCGGTCCCCTGTCCTCCTCTGTCCAGGCCCTACTGCATGATACTGGAGTTCCCAGCTGTAGCCTTGGTGCCCACCAGGAAACAGGAGGGGGGACACGTGGCCTGGGTGACTGCCATCACCCCCTGGGTGTGGCATTGGTGCTAGACCCTATTTCAGCTCTTAATTGAGGGCCCTTGGATTCTGATTTTATGGTTCACAGAAGCCATTCAGTGTGGTTTTGCCTCTGAGAGGGGATGAAAAAGCACCACGCTCTACATGGGCCTGAACATCCCAGGGATGTTCAGCTTCTTCCATTCCTAGACCCTGGAGGCCAGTGAGCCAACCTGGGGCCCCACTCAGCTCAGCTGCAAAGGCTGGGTGACTTATTTTTTCTGGGAAAACTTCCAAGTTTGAGGAAATAAGGAAATAAGGGGAAGGCAAGGTGGTGCAGTGGTAAAGAATCTGCCTGCCCACGTAGGAGACACGGGAGATGTGGGTTCAATCCCTGGGTCAGGAAGATCCCCTGGAGGAGGAAATGGCAACTCACTCCAATATTCTTTCCTGGAGGATCCCATGGACAGAGGAGCCTGGGGGGCTACAGTCCATGGGGTCGCAAAGAGTCGGACACAACTGAGCACACACACACACCATCTGCTTTGCAAAGACCCTGGAGCTCCGGGTCAGGTGGACCCCAGCCCCACCCTGACTCCTCAGGGGCCTTTTAGATGCCAAGGGGCACGACGGCAGAGAAAGGCCCAGAGGGAGTGAGTTCCCTTTTTCCTGCTTGATGCCCAGCCAGGTGCCGGCCAGCCGTCGGGGGAGGCTGAGCAGACAGAGCCCTGACCAGGCAGCCCCCACCTGCTTCTGCTCCCACTCCATCACTAAGGAGCTGTGTGGCCCCAAGCAAGGCCCCCTCCCTCTCCCGCCTCACTCTCCTTTGCTTGCAGATCGGAGGGACCTGGCCACAGCAGCCATGCCCCCAGACAGGTGACTGGCCCACCTGCAATTCTTCACTCATCAAAGGGAATGGGCCGGGTACCATTCACACCTCCAATCACCTAAAGCGGATGCTGGGCTGTCCCCCGGCAGAGATGCTCTCTGCCCTCCACTGACGCTCCAAGTGTTTTCTCGAAGAAGAGAAATAATGGAGTTCCTATCAGGTACCGGGCATCAGGTATGCTCCTGCCCTGAACCTAAATGATGCCTCCCTTGGAGCAGAGGTCTCCACGGGGGCAGCTCTGCCTGCTCCTCTCCCCAGCACCCAGGAAGCGTCTGGCAAAGTCTGCAGACAATTTGGTTCTCACGCTTGGTGGGTGGGGGCTGTAAGTGGCTTCCAGTCAGTCAAGCCAGAGATGCTGCTGAGCCATCCACACTCACAGGGCCTCACAGCGAAGAATGAGCCGGCTCAGGGGGTCCTCCGGCCCCTCCATCCCCAGTCTCGCCCGTCTCCTCCTGGAAACGCCCCCTCCAACCCTTCTCAGACAGCTCCTTCCCGTCCCCTTGACCCACGGCCACCCTCCTTGGCCTCTTCCAGCACGCAGCCCCGCACACTGTTTACATCAAACAGTCATCAGTCCCTGGAAGTGTCAGCTGCCCGCTAGAATGGCGGCTCCCACCCCCGACAGCAGCTGCTCTGTGAGCAGGGGTGGCGTGAGTGGACGAAGGCCTGGACACAGGTGTGCCCGGCAGGCTGGGGACACACCCTTCTAGGTGTGGTGAGAGTGCAAGTGTCAGTCGCTCAGTCGTGTCCGACTCTCTGTGACCCCACGGACTATACCCACCAGGCTCCCCTGCCCATGGGGTTCTCCAGGCACGAGTACTGGAGTGGGCTGCCATGCCCTTTTCCAGGGCATCTTCCCGACCCAGGGATAGAACCTGTGAGTCAGCTTTGGGCAGCTTCTTTACCATCTGAGCTGCCAGGGAAGCCTCTGTGTGCTGAGAGTCACTGAACTAAATCATCTCGAAGGCTTTCCACCTGGAGAACCAGCTTCCTGTGGGCTCAGGTCTAGGCCCTGCGGAGCCTGGTTCCACCTGCAGGCTGTGGGCGGGGCTCTCTGGGGCTCAAGTGGCAGAAGGCCAAGGTGGGAGGAGTGTTCCAGATCAATCAGGTCCCACTTCCAGATGAGGAGACAGAGGCTGCCAGGCTCTCTGACGCCCTGGATCTGATGACCTGAGGTCACTTCCTACTCTGGGCTTCTGTTACTATGTCCTAGAAGCCCCCAGAGTCCTGGCCATCCGGATGGACACTGGAGATTTATTTTAAAGGGTGGTTCATTTCCTCCTGAACCTTTCAGAAGCCCCTGTCAAGGAGCGCCTCCAAAGCCAGGTCTGCGGTGAGACCATTAAGCCAGGCTGGGGTCCACCAGGAACCCCAGCTTCTCTTCTCTAAGTCAGCCGGCTCCAGCTGGGCTTTTCTTGTCAGAAAAGTGAAAGGAGTGAAGGACAGAGGAGGATGAAGAGAAGGGCGTGAAGGGAAGGCAGACGCGAGGGCTGCCAGGGCCCCCTGTGTGACTAGAGAACAGGCACCTGACGGGAGGAGACGACTCACTGGAAAACACCCTCATGCCGGGAAAGACTGAGGGTAGGAGGAGAAGGGGGTGATGGAGAACGAGATGGTTGGATGGCATCACCAACTCAATGGACACGAGTTTGAGCAAGCTCTGGGAGATGGTGAAGGACAGGGAGGCCTGGTGTGCTGCAGTCCACGGGGTCGCAGAGTCAGACAGGACTGAACAAGAACAACCAGCTACATAGCAGGGAGAGAAGGAAGAACACCATCAGAGAGTGCGTCCTCCCCAGACCCATGCTGACGCTCTGCCCCCAGTGGTACTTGGCGGTAGGGCTCTGGGAGGTGAGCTGATGCATGAGGTCGTGAGGGTGGGGTCCCCACGAGGGGGCCAGTGTCCTCGGGATAAGGGAGCAGAGCAGAGAGCTCTCCCTGTCTTGAGGACACGGGAAGGGGTGGCCGCTAGCGAGGCAGGAAGCAGCTCTCACCGGGAACCGAACTGCCCAGCACCTTGGTCTTGGGCTTCAGCCTCCAGACCTACAAGAAACAATGTCTGCAGTTTGAGCCGTTCAGCCGACCACACTCTGTGACAGCAGCCGAGCTGACTCAAACAGTGCCGGCCTCGTCTGTGTGGTTCAAGCACAGGGTCCCCCCACCACCCCCCGCCCCGCCAGCAGGTAGAAAGTTGGGCCCGCCCGTTCAGCCCCAACCGTATCCGTACGTGGGCAGGCACCCTGACACCCAGGGGCTGGGGCCATCTTAACCCTCTCTTCCACCCCGTCAAAGGCAGATCCTGAAGACTTCCACTGCAGAGTTTCTGGGAGTTAAACAGACTGATGTCAGATCCCAGAGGCTGGTGTGATGGCTCTTACAAGCAACCCTGAGGGGACCAGGATGCGCTGTGGGCCAGGGTCTGGCTGGTGAGCTGGGCGCTGTGGGCAGGCCTGTTCTCTGCCCGCACCCCCGGTACTGTCTGGACAGGCTGCCCGTGAATCAGTGCAAGAGAAGACGGATATAAACCCAGACAAGCACCCAGGCCGCTTCCCGGCCTGGAGCAGGGTGGGGAAAGGACGGCATTCAGATCCAAACCTCCCTGAGCAGATCCGTGTCAGGAGCGTGGTGTAAGGCAGGGCTTCCTGCTGACCCACCAAGAGAGGGTTCCCGACGCAAGAAGTGCATCCCTGGGGAAGTGGGTCTGGGTGGTGGGCCCGGGGCAGGCATCCCTGGGTGGGCCTCCCTGGCTGGCCACCCCCGCCCCTGCCCTGGGGTGGTGCTGACACGTCCTCTTCCTCGGTGTGCGTGCTGAGTGAGGTCTGCGTCCCTGGTGCTGCCTGCGGTGGGGCGGCAAGGAGTGCAGGGCCCAGGGTCTCCCCGCCTCCCCGGCAGGTGCCCAGGACAGACTGACACGAAGCAGGCACCCAGGCTGCCGTCTGGAGGTGTGCTGTGGGTGTGCTGGGCAGTCCTTCTACAGGGACCTGGCAGACGCGGGGGCTGCTCCCGAGGCTGAACTCTGCCGGGACCTTTATTCTGGGCGCGGAGCTCCCCTGATGGCACCACAGTGACTGGGTCTCTCCCACATCCAGCAGCTCAGCGTGGTGGCGGGCGCTTGGCCAACACGAGCTGCTGCACTCGGAAACCACGGTCTCCTCTTCTCTCTCTCTGAGTCTACGTGAGGCTCCCCCCTGCCCCTGTCCCAAGCTCATCGCACATGCTCCAGAACGCTTGTTTCTCTTCTACACCTCGTCTGATTGCAGGACGCACTAGAGACTGAACAAATGTGGGGTGGTGGTAGCTTTATGGAAAAGCCCCCAAAGACTTGTTACTCCTTTCCCACGTCCCCAGCACTGGGCTGAGAGTCAGCAAAGACACAAAGAAGGAAGAGGGTGGAGGTCCAGGGGACAGAGGGAGTGGGTGGCTGGTTGTGCAGGGATCAGGCTGGTCCCCAACATGGTGGGAAGAGAGAGAAGAGGCAATGTGTGTGTTACCCAATTTGTGTATCAGTTGAACATTCTCACTTCCAAGTGTTTTCATGCTGCCGCAAGCCAGTCTCAGAGCTGGGCTCCTCCACTGGGTAGTCAAGTGTAAGTGTGTGCATAGTCGTGTCTGACTCTCTGCGACCCCGTGGACTGCAGCCCACCAGACGCCTCTGTCCATGGCATTTCCCAGGTGAGAACACTGGAGTGGGTTGCCATTTCCTTCTCCAGGGCATCTTCCTGACCTAGGGATCAAACCCTCATCTCCTGTGACTCCTGCAATGGCAGGCAGATTCTTTACCACTGTGCCACCTGGCAGGTACTTGGTTCTGTTTTTAATGGGAACCCAGCAGAAGCTTGGAGAAGGGCAGGATGAAGCTTTGCGGTGAGACGACCCAGTGCCCAGGGCAGGCGCTCGCCTCTGCTGCAGACAGCACCGTCAGGGCTGCGATGAGCATGCTGTGTGGTAACACACACAACGTGCACGAGAGGACTGTGACGCCTGTCTGCTACAGGGGCCGTGGGGAGCCCAGGCTTTGGGGGCGGAAGACGGGATGTCTGCGTGGTGAGGTGGGGGTAGCAGTGTTCTGCACACGGTCCTGCCAGACGGCGAGGACGCCTGAGGAACCGAGGGCGGGGCTCTCCTGCCCACAACATGCTCCCTGGGAAAGAACCAGGATGCTGACCTGCTGCTTGGGAGGTGGCAGCAAACCCTTCAGGGCCCCACAGTCACAACTGGTGTTTTATTAGCTACCTGCTGCAGCCATTCTTCAGTTTCAGCTTAGAGCATTGAGCTTTTCATTTTTCCCCTTGTAACGCTTTGGGGAACTTTGCTAGAAAGCAGGTGGAAATAATGCAGTGTACCCAAACAAGCCAAATATTGAGAAGACCATGTCCCCAGGGAGTGCCGGCGGGGTCTCAGCCTGAATGCTCACTGGCAGGGTGCTGGGGAGGTCATAGGAGGCGGAGGCTGTTGGACTCCACAAAGTGCTTTTAGAAGATAAGCTGTCAGTTTTCGCCTGGGCTGACGGACTGTCAGGATGATTCAAGCGCACCGAGGAATCCTGGGCAAGCCCTTCCAGCCCTGAGTGGGTCCAAGGACATCCTGGCCCTTGGGGGTGGGCTGGTTTGGCCCCCAGGACCCCTGAGCTCCTGGAGGTAACAGAGGCAGTCCCACTCTTTCAGTAAAGTCCCCCAGATGGCAACACCCCATCCTCCCTCTGCCAGTGGAGCCAGCTGCCCAGATCAGCTTGGGGCTCTCTTGATGAACATCAAGTGCAAACGGCTCGAGGCAGCTGGCAAGATGCTAAGTGCAGCATCAATCCTAATTAGGATGAGAAATTAATAAAGGAGGCATGCGAGCCAGCCTGCAGAGGCCAGGCTTGCCGGCGCGGAGAAGCAAGTTCCAGTTTTCAACAGGGAAACTGGAAGGCCTGGGGTCAATGCGTGGGTGTGGGTGACAACAGGGGGATGACTTAACAGGACCATGTACATACACGGCACCCAGCAGAGCCTGTGAGTTAGAGCTCGGGGGCCGGCAGCCTTGTTCTGTGTCTAACTCAGGTGCTGTGGCGGAGAGTGACGTGGGTGCGTCCCCCAGATGACAGGAGTAGGTGTTTGCGATCTGAGCAACTGCACCCCAGGAATGATGTTTTTCAAAAGAAAAGAGGGGGCGTCATCGTGAGCCCATAGATCCTTCCGGGGCTTTTCTGGGGCTGTTTCCCAAACTATTGATTGCACATCCGGCTCTCAGAAGACTCCACTCTGCGCTGGCAATAAGCTTCAGGCTCACAGGGCAAAGCGGCCTGGGCTGGAAGCGGGTGGGGGTGGGGGCTGTGGGGGGCAGAGGAAGCGGGAGAGGAGGGCGGGATTCCAGACGAGAACAGGCAGGATGCGGAGGCACAAGGCCGCCTCACCTGGCCACCCTTCTCTACGCGGCCTCCGCGACCACGACCCCAAAGCCAGAAGAAGGGCCACCTCTTCCCGAGCTCCGCCCTCCTCCGCGAAGGCCCAGCCAGGCCGGACTCTGCGCCCGGGGCTGAGGGGCTGGGGCCGCAGGCAGAAGTCGGGCTGAGGGAGAACTTCCCGACCCCGAGGACGGAGCGAACACACGGGAAGGTTACGGGGAAGAAAGAGGAGACTGTTCGAGGATCGTGGGCAGGAACCCTCCCCCAGCTCCTCACCCCTTTTCCGACCTGAAAGCCCAGACCGAGCGGGGACCGTCCACAACCCGGCAGGGGCCCCGCCGCCCGACGGCCACCTGTTACTGCAAGTTCCGCAGCAGGGCCGGCGGGAGGCGCTCCGCTCCGGCGCACGTCGCCATCGGCGGGGTCCCCGGAGGGAGCGGTCCCCACTGCCCGGGGGCACTCAGTCCCGGCCCCCAGAGCCATCCATCCTTACGACACCCACTAGCCTGCCCGCCGCGCTCCTGGGGGCGCAGCGCCGCGTCCTTCTGGCCCCGCCCGGCGGCCACGCCCCTCCAGGCCGCCCCTGGTCCGCGCGGGTGCTTGCAGACCCCGGCCTCCGGACCTGCTCGGGGGGCTTGGTGACGCTCCCCTCCACTCCCCTCCCCACCGAGCGGGCAGGAGCGGCCAGCGGTCCAAGGAAGAGTACTTGGCGAAGCAAGGTCTCGGCAGCCATCAGGCTCGAGCGACCCGGGTCTCCCAGACCCCCTCGGAGCCCAGTCCCCACTCCCACCCCGTGGCGGGGCCCGGAGCGATCTCGGAGCTGCCCTCGCGCTCCCCGCCCCCGGCCGGCCCCGCCCCAGGATGTCCAGTTCCCATAGCAATCGCACAGACACCGGTTGCCAAGCAACCTCTCCCCCTCCTCCTTCCCCTCCTCTCGCGTCCGCTCCCCCCAGCCTCAGCCTCCTCCCGCCCCCTCGCCAGCCGCCACCTCCCCTGGGGGCCCCGGCGCGGCCCCTCGGGATCGCTCTGGTCTCGGGCTGCGCGCGCGCGCGTGAGTTTCTGTGTGTTTCATTGTGTCAATGTGCGAGGGGGTGTGCGTGTGCCGGTGGAGAGTTTGTGGGATCCGTGTGCTGGGGGGGCCCCCGTGGCCGCGAGGGGACCCGCCCGCTAGCTCTGGCTCCTTTGTGTCTCTCGCGGAGCCAGTGCCGCGCCCACCCGTTCCCGGCCGGCGCCCGGAGCCGGGTGTGTGTGTGCGCGCGTGTCCGGGCGCGCGCGCGGGGTGGGGGGGCCGGGCCGGCCGTACCTTCGATGCAGCACACGCGCCACAGCCCCGAGTGGGTGAGGTCGCCGCGGGTGCGGCGGGGCGGGGGCCCGTCGTCCATGGTCAGGTTGGTGCCGTTGCAGATGTGCGCGCTGGAGTAGAGCCAGTAGTCCGTGCCGATGGCGATGGCCATGAGCGAGAAGGCGGCGAAGGCTCCGGCCGTGGTCAGCAGCGTCTGCAGCCCGCGGTCGCATCGCACCATGGTGGGCGCCTCATAGCCCGCCGCCCGCCGGCCCGGCCCGCCGCGCCCGCCCGCCCTGCTCCCTCTGCGCGCCGCGCCGGGGGCGCCGGGGCTGGGGGCCGAGGCCCGGGGGGCGGCGCCGCGCCGCGCGCTCCGGCCGCGCCGGGGCTCAAACTCCGAGGCGCGGCGGCGAGTGCGGGCTGCGCGGGCCGCCGGGCGGGCTGGCGGCAGCGACCGGGGCTCCTCCCTCTCGGCCCGCCCTCCCCGCGCGGCCCGCGCCTCCGTCCCGCGCCCTCCGCGCCGCCGCCGCCGCCGCGCTCCCGGCCCGCGTCCCGCCGCTCGGCGCCGCCCCTCGAGCCTCGGCCCCGCCGGGCGTGCGCTCCCGGCTCTGCGCGCCCCCCTCCCCGCCTCTCCGCGCTCGCGCCGGCCTCTCTCCCCGGCTCATTCACATCCGGAGAGAGAGCGAAGGAAGCCACGGTCCGGTCCCCAGGAGGAGCGCGGGGAACCGGCGTTGCTAGCCTCCCCGCTTTCCCAGCCCAGGACACCCCATCTTCCTTAAATGGTCCTGGGGACTCTTTAATAGTGGGGAGTGCGCGCGCGCGCGCGCCTGTACCCCCGAGTCGCATACACATATCCGCGCCTTTACCTGGCGATGAATGTACAGGCGTGAGCGCGGGAGTGGGAACGTTCAGGTCAGATTTCCAGAAGCACCAGATGTGGGTCGCGGCCGGGAGACGCCGAGCAAGGCCCGGGCCAGTCCTCCCGCCCCATCCACCCCCCTCCCAAGGTGGCTCCGGCATCCAGTGGGCAGGGCCTGGAGGACCCGACTCGGGCTGAGGCAGAAGGGAGGTGGCAGCCGAGGTCCTTCCGGAGGAACACCAGATCCCTGTTTGAGGCCGGATGGGGCGGCCGTGGTGGACGTTGGTTTCTGACGGTCCTTTACTGCCAGTCCAGAGGGCCCGGTTTGTGCTAGATTCAAACATCTCCACCCGCCGCTGGCTCCCTCTCTCCCCAGCTCCCCCTTCAATACCTTTATTTCTTTTTCCCTTTCACTCTACTCGAGCTTAACTGGCTTTCCTCACCTCCTTCCTTCATTGCCAGATTCTGCCTCAGGCCCTGCTGACTTCACTTAATTGCCTTAGCTGCTGGCAGGATTCCAACCTGGACAGGCTCCGTTCTCCAGAGCCCGCCAGGCTCCTCCTCCGTTAAGACCCAGCTCGGAACTCTTTCCTCTAGGAGGCCTCTGGGGGCCAGCGTCTGAATGTCCAACCTGCCTCTGCTCCCTTCCCTCCCAGAGCCCATGCGTTCTCTTCGTTCGCTACCCAGCATCCTGTGGGAAGCAGCCATGGACCCCAGGAAGGTCTACAGAGAGCAGCTCTCTTCCTGGAAGATGCAGATTTCACCCTCTTTTTCCACTTTCCGTGACCCCTACGACCCAAAGAAAGTTAATTACCCCATGCTGGAATTACTGGTCTCTCTTCCGTGAGACTGTGAGCCTTTCCCCAGTCTGAGGTACATGAGACGTGTTTGATCAAGAAATATTTCCTGCCCCCTGGAAAATGACATTCTGATTGGGGAAAATAGAGCGTATAAATAATAGGGGGAAATTCCAAGATGAGACTGACTGCATTCATTACCATTTGTCGATCCTTTCTCTGCCTTTGGGTGTTTGTTCTGCTTCTTCCAAGTCTCAGAGGACAAGAATCATGTGGATTTCACTTTCACCCACCTACCCCCTGGTACCCAGGTTGTGTCTGAAGGTGTGCTCTAGGTGTGGGGCAACTTGCTCTGGGCCAGAAGAGGGTTACTGACCTGTCCCTAATACCCACAAGGATAAATGTTGGGTTCTCTTCTCAGAAGCTCCCAGACAGGTGGGTCTCAAGACTCTCTTTTTTTCTTCTTTCTCTTCTTTTCTTCTTCTTTTTTAAAGCAGCAAATCTTTGCTTCAAATTAAATCTTAAAACAGAAAAGTAAAGGAAAGTGAAAGTCGCTCAGCTGTGTCTGACTCTTTGCAACCCCATGGACTAGTCCATGGAATTCTCCTGGCCGGAAGCCTGAAATGGAGAGCCGTTTCCTTCTCCGAAGATCTTCCCAAACCAGGGATCGAACCCAGGTCTCCCGCATTGCGGGTGGATTCTTTACTGTTTGAGTCACAAGGGAAGCCCAAGAATACTGGAGTGGGTAGCCTATCCCTTCTCCGGTAGATCTTCCCAACCCAGGAATTGAACTGGGGCCTCCTGCATTGCAGGTGGATTCATTACCAGCTGAGCTATCAGGGAAGCCCATCTGAGTGTAAACAAGCCAGTTCTCCCTCCAGTTAGCCCTGTAGGTAAGAGCTGGCATTGCTGTGGTTAAATGGGGGACCACCCACGCCCCCTGCAGCCCCCAAAGCAGCCCTGTGGATGCAGGCATCCAGGAAAAGTGGTGTGGAAACTGACACCGTTGGTCATGTGCTGGGTCGCTCAGCTTCAGCCCCTGTGTTCCGTTCCTCCTTCAGCCTTCCTCTGGGGACTTCGTGAGGAATGAATGAAAGAGAGAGAAACGGATCTGACCTGTGGGGGGCGGTGAGTGGGGTGAGTCGCTTCCCCCAGTGTCCCCTTAGGTCAGAGGTGGGGGGATGGATGGGGGCCTCCTCCAACCCAGCGACCTCTGGGTTAGTCCCCTGGAGCCCTGACACACCAGCTCCTACCCCGCCACCCTCAGAGGAGTGTGTGAAGACGTGAGAAAGCTCTGGTCTAGGAGCCAAGACTGTCGCCAGGTCGCCCTGGCTCCACGACGGACTCGCTGGGTACCTTGGACCAGCCGGAACCACGGGGGAGGAAGTCTCCAGTCCTCCTTTCAGAGCTGTTTTAGGGTCAAATAAAGAGCCTCTCACATCGCATCCACTTAGCGACCCTCACAGCCTGGGTAGTGAGTGTTCCCCTCTCTTTCTTTATGACCACCAAGGAAATTACCTAACTTCTCTGTGTCTCAAATTCCCACGGTGCCATGTGGTGGATAATACCAAGAATAACAGAAAATGTAAACTGCAGCTCTAGACAGTGACCTCCTCGAGGTTTCATGCCTTGGAACATCCGGCTCAGACCCTGATGGCCTCAAGGCCAGAGTTTCCCAAGGACATTAAGTGGCCTCTTCGTTCTTGTCCAGAGTTGCTTGACTGTTATTTTTGCCTGTTAATTCACTTGAGGGATGTGGACTCCAGTGGGGGCTTGGCAGTTTGCCTTTCTATCCATGGACACCCAATTGTCAAGCCTGCTTTGTCCGGAGATTGTAAGAGTGTAGACTGTGGAGTCAAATAAGGACTTGACCGCCGGCAAAGGGAGCGGGAGCAAACTCAAGACTGTCTGAGACCGTTCATCATGCCTGGGTGAGCACAATTTAAATCTGGAAATTTCTGCTCAGCCGGATTAGAGAGCTCTAAATGGCAGTATTTAACTCCTGCCTGAGGTCCCTGGAGCTTCTCCCAAGTGACATTTCCAGATCTGAGGGGGCCATGTCCTCCACTTGCTGGGGAGGAGGCTCTGGACCGACCTTGTCCTAGAGAGGCTGGGGGCGTGGTGTCTTCCCAGCGGAGCCGTGCGGGATGCCTTTTCCTGTGGAGGAGGGGGACAGCTCATCATACCCGTCGTGACTTCTCTGGACAGCTGAGCAGGTGGAGGGGTGTGTAGACCCCACTCCAAAGCTGTCTTTTCCAACAGAGTGATGCCTTTCCCCTTAGCAGATCATTTGGGTAGTCCCCACAATTCTTCAAGTCTTCAGAAAATCAACCCTTAATATTCATTGGAAGGACTGATGCTGAAACTGAAGCGCCAATACTCTGGCCACGTGACTAGAAGAACTGACTCGTTGGAAAAGACCCTGATGCTGGGAAAGATTGAAGGTGGGAGGAGAAGGGGGTGACAGAGGATGAGATGGTTGGATGGCATCACCGACTCAACGGACATGAGTTTGAATAAACTCCGGGAGATAGTGAAGGACAGGGAAGCCTGGTGTGCTGTGTGGTCCATGGGGTCGCAAAGAGTTGGACATGACTTAGTGACTGAACAACAACCACACAATTCTTCACTGTACTTTGGCCATGAAGACAAAGCTTTACTGAGCTCAGAACCGGCTGATAACCCCACCTCCAGGGTGATGCAGCCAGCCAGCGGCCCTGGGAGAGGAATAATACAGTAGTAGGCAGCTCCCTGCATGTAAGGTGCCCGTCTAAGCTGGAGGAGGCTGTAGGCAGGGGACAGGCAGCAGGAAAGGAGGTGCCCTTGGCTGGCTGGTCTGCAGAAGTGGCTCTGAAAGCCTTTCTTAAAAGCTTTGTTCTCCCCTCTGTCCGCCAGAAATAATGACCTTGTGTGGCAGCTTTTTGTAACATCTCATTTCCATGCCCCAAGCAATGGTTCAGCTGATTTCCCAAGGCTTAATGGGGAGATGTGGGGAGCCTGGGAGATACCGTGAGTGAAACAGACATAAAGAGTGGTTTTGTGCTTTCTTAGCAAAGGGTCGGGAAGGAGTCTTAGAAGGTTCCCAGGCTCGGCTCAGTGTGGAGGCTTATCGGTAGCCCGTTCGATCTGCTGGGATTGAAGAAGAATCCCTCCAGATCCGCGTCCCACAGCCTCCCCACCATCAGATTAGGGGCTCGGCAAGAGTGCCATTTTCTTTTTCTTCAGTATTTCAGCAAGATCCTTTGAGAGAGAGGGCAGAGGAGAAAATGGTACCTGGCTTTATGTATTTAGGTTTATTCCACTTCATCTGCTGACCGCGTCTATCCCAGGCACGGTGACTGGAGCCAGACGCCTCCCATTGGCAGTGGAGAGGTAGTCGCGTCGCTGTCTCCACACTAGCTGGCCCCAGGAGTGCAGAGGGTGGGAAGCTGCCCCACCCCCCCCATGTGCCAGTTCGATGCGGGCATCAGTTCACTTAATCACAGCAACTGTGGAAGGCGGATCTTTACCCAATTATGCAGAAGATAAGCCTGCAGCTAAGCAGAGTCAGCGACCCAGCTTGGCTTTGAACTGGCTCCACCTGGGGTGTGGCCAGGCTCTGTCAGCTACTCACTGCACCCCAGCCCCGGGGTCTCCTAAGCCTTCTAGGTACGTCTGCTTCCTCCCCCCCTCCTTCCTGTCGTTATGCAGGTGAAATCAAGTTCAAAGTCACAACAGTGTGGAGCGGTGAAGAAAGGCCTGCCCCTCGCAGCCCAGGTGGGGCGAAGACCACTCCGCAGTTCCCGGGAAGGTGGGCGGTGAGCTGGGCTGATGGCAGGTGATGGAAGCCACCAGCCCCAGGGGCCCCCCGCCCTCCCCTTCCTTCCCGCTGCTGCCCCCGGCACTGGACGCTTGCTGGTGCTGGCCAGAGCGGAGGGCAGGGGCCACCCCTGGTGTGGGCCCGTGGCTTCTCTGAGCCAGCTCCGGCGCTGGGCTGCTGCCCTCCTGGGCATGCAGGCTTATTCAAACCTGTGTGTCTTCAAACTCGATACCATCAGGCAGTCTCTTCTCACCAGGATCTATTCGGGACCCAGCCCCGTGGATCAGCATATGATACTAACAACCAGAACCTGCTCAGGAACCAGCTCCATAGACCAGCTTGTTGACACTAACAACCAGAATCTGTTTGGGAACCAGCCCCATGGGTCAGCATGTGGACACTAACAAGCTGACTTGGCCAAAGCTTCCAGCCCAGCACGCTGACAGCTAGCCAGCTATTCTGAGAACATTCTTTTCAAAACACTCGACAAACAGGCTGAGAGGTTCCTTTGTCCACAGCCAGCCTCTGAAACTGAGCCGAAGCTCAAAGGGTTGAGAAGAACTCCAAGGAGGGTGTGAGAGGAGGAGCAGGAGGCGGAAGCCTTTGTCAGTGTGGGTGGGGAAGATGGTCAGTGACAGTGAATTTTGCTTCGAACATGGATCATTTGTGCTTTTATCAAAGTGGAGCTTTTAATTCCTAAAATATAACAGTCTTGTGCGGGAGCTTGAAGGAAAGGCAGCTTTTCCTGCAGAACTTTGCTGTCGAGCGCCTGCAGTGGAATGGAAACTGTGGTTCAGAGTTGGTCAAGCTGCTTTCGACTCCTGACACCACCTTGCTTTCATCTCCTGCACCCTGCAGCTCCAGGCTGCCCGCTGGGTGGGAGCTGTGGCTGCTTTTGGCCCCCTTGGAGCTGCGTTTGCCGCCGTGTGGATGAGCTCGTTTTATCCTGTAGACGTCTTTGTGAATCATGGAAATCAATTGAATGTTGCACTCTGCCTCCTGTTGGCGATTCTCACTCTCTTTGTTATGGGTCTCTGCTGTCTTTTTCTCCAAGGCCTTTCCTCTGAAGAGGGAAGGGGAATTTGTTGGAGTCGGGTCACTGGAGGTTTCCAGTTCTGCTCTGCCATCTGCAGCTGTATGGCCTGGGGCTGGTGGCCGTCTCTCTCTGGGCCTTCATAAAATGGGGAACCAGGCCTCTGCCTCACAGAGTTGTTGCTCGGATTAAAGAAGCCAGAACACGGCATTGACACAATGCGGACAGAGGCTAAGCATCCCTCAGCTTCCTAAGCACCAGGCACAGTCCTTACCTTGTATTAATGCGTATGGCCTTCTCCAGAACACTTTGCAATGGGTCATGGTGGGTCTCATCTCACCTAAGCAGTGACAGAGGTTCGTAGGGGCAGATCACCCTGTTGGGGCTGTGCAGGATGGAGCCCTTTGCTGTCCCTTGCAGTCAGGCTCCGAAACCTGCACTGATAATTGTGACCCAGATATGTACTGGTAGATAGTGACTTTATCATGTTTGTCAGTACTCCCTAAAAATCTGGTTTAAGTCCCTCCATAGCAGCATCAACAATCGCAGACCTCACCAGACTTACATGCTCTTTGTGGCGTAGACCATCACCCGCGAATGTGTCCAGCCCACAAATGCTGGCTAACCCTAACCCTAACCCTCAGCGGGACTCTGCAGGAACCTCTGAATGTGGATTCTGTCCCCATAGGAACCTCTGCATGTGGATCTCCCGGGTGACAAAGACATTGTTAAAATCGCTGCTGTCCTGGACTTTCCTGGTGGTCCAGTGGTTAAGACTCTGTGCTCCTAATTCAGCGGACACGGGTTTGATCCCTGGTCCTGGGAGGTCTGGAATGCTGTGCTGTGCGGCCAAAAACAGTCCTTGCTGTCCTTTGCCAGAACCCTTCAAGATCTCGTGGTCAGAGCGCCGGGCTGGTGCCGGAACAGCCCCGAAGTTAGCACTCCTCCGCTGCCAAGTGACAGAGCGGCTCCTCCTTGTGCAGCTGCCGCCAGAGACGAGTCAGGGGCCCCGCTTACCCAGGCCGGGCGGGGATGACCTCAGCGGAGTCGCTGCTAGATGCACATGACATGAGCTAAGAAGTAACACTTGTCGTGTGGGCGCACGAGGCTGCCAGGCTTCTGGGGTCCTCTGGAAGTGCTCTGAAGCCTCTCTGGGGTCTTCGTGTGTCTGCCCAGCAGTAGCTGCTCCTTGGCCCGACGGTTGTGACCTCAGGACCCCTTCCGTCCCACCCTGGCAGATCGAATTCGTAGGCGTTCTCTTCTGCCTCCTTACCCACTGGATCTGATACCAGACCGTTTCCACACAAACACAGGATGGAAAAATGAGTGGACTTCCTAGAAGGGCTGTTTCGAATGCTCTGGAGCTTTCACAATTCAGGGAGGCGGCATCTTTGGGCTCGTGCTGTGCCTGCAGGGAGTGCTCTCACCTGGGCCACCTTGGGGGCGGGGCTGCTGGGTGGCGGAGTTGCCCACTCACGGCCTCGGGCCCAGGGCAGGTCTGCAGGAAGATGCCCTGTGCATCTCACCGCTGACCTGCTGCCTTGCTGGGCTTCTCTGTGTGTCCAACAAGGCGGGTTCGTGATGGGCCAGGGTGAACACAAGCTCTCACTCACTGAGCCGGGCACTGTGTAATGGGAGGGACATTGTCATCCCCATCTACAGATGATGAGACCGAGGCTTCAGGTAACTTATTCACGGCCAGAGCTAGCAGGTAGGAGAGCTGAGGCCTGGTCTAGGATTGCCTATCCCAGAAACTTGTTCTTCCCGCAGCGCAGTACTTTTCAACTCTGAACACCCTTGACAATGGCCTAGGGGGACTTTAGAAAGGAAGGCCTCATTCCCAGAGGCCCTGACCCCAATGGATGCACTCCGGGCACCTTATTTTTTGAGCTACCAAGGGATTCCTAATACACAGGCGGGCAAAGGATCAGGGCACAGGGCCAGGATGGCTTTGGGCCCAAGTCCTCCTGGAAAGCGCTTGATTCCCAGCTGAATTCGCCGCTGGCTCGGTCTCTGGTAACTCACAGGGAATTAAGGGGGGCGGGGGGTGGTCCTGGCATCAGCTGTGCCGGCTGTGCCCTGGGGTCAGCGGGGCAGGCAGCTGTCAGTCAGGTGTGATCTGAGAGATTCTAGGAGGCTGTCCTTCGCCTGGGGTGGGTCACGCTGCCCTGCCCTTTTCCTGCCTTTCCACCCAGCAGGTGGGAGAACAAGGGAGCCAGCCGTGGCTCTGACTCCAGAAGGCCCTGCGATGGGAGGGCCTGGGGACATGGGGACCGAGCCAGCTCCCTCCCCTCCAGCATCCTGCCAGTCCCCACCCAACCTGCATGGTTTACCTGGGAGAGAGGAGGGGCTCTGCCAGAAGGCAGAGGGCTTGAAGGGTGAGAGGAAGGAGGGGGTGCTCCCACAGGGGCTGGGAACCCCACAATGCCTTGGCGCTCCCACGGGGGCTCAGGGCTCACATGGGGGTTGGGGGACCCCACAATGCCTTGGCGCTCCCACGGGGGCTCAGGGCTCACATGGGATTGGGGGCCCCACGATGCCTTGGCGCTCCCACGGGGGCTCAGGGCTCACATGGGATTGGGGGACCCCACGATGCCTCAGGCTCCCACGGGGGCTCAGGGGTCACATGGGTGTTGGGGGACCCCATGATGCCTCGGGCTCCCACGGGGGCTCAGGGGTCACATGGGATTGGGGGCCCCACGATGCCTCGGGGCTCCCATGGGGGCTCAGGGCTCACATGGGATTGGGGGACCCCACGATGCCTCGGGCTCCCACGGGGGCTCAGGGCTCACATGGGATTGGGGGACCCCACGATGCCTCAGGCTCCCACGGGGGCTCAGGGGTCACATGGGATTGGGGGACCCCATGATGCCTCGGGGCTCCCACGGGGGCTCAGGGGTCACATGAGGGTTGGGGGACCCCATGATGCCTCAGCGCTCCCACGGGGGCTCAGGGCTCACATGGGGGTTGGGGGACCCCACGATGCCTCGGGGCTCCCACGGGGGCTCAGTGCTGTGGGAATCAGGAGGTGGACGGCCCCGCTCTCAGGAGCCTGGCCCTGCCGCGCCTGCCCTGGGCTCCTCCTCCGTCTGCCTAGGCCAGTTCTCAGCAGGCTGCCCGCTGCACTTGCCAATGGAGCCAGATGCTGCTTTGGGGAAAATACCTTCTGGAGTTTGTTGTCTGAGCCCTCCCAGCCGACACCCACGGTGGAGAAGATGTGTCAGGATAAATGGAAAATCTCTTCATAAATATTTGGAAAAAAGCAAAAGGGAAAAAGGAGAGAAGGACTCACTGTCTGGGATGGCTTGGGGGCATCTTGGTGACGGCCACAGATGGGGGAGGCAGGTCACCAGCAGTCGTCGCCTGTAGGAGGCCCCAGCGGGAGCCGCCAGGGCCGGGCCTGGTTCGGGCTGCAGGCACCGCGGGGCTGCGGCTCCGGGGAGAGGCCAGGCCTGCCTGGGTCACCAGCAGAAGCCTCAGAGCACAGGCAGCGCCAAGCTGCCACGTCTCCATAACGCGTAATCGTGCCTCCAAACTCAGCCTTGGGACTTCGCTACAGGTGGAGCGCAGGCTGCAGCGGCTTCGGGGCGCTCCTGGGAGGAGAGCGGAGAGGCCCCAGGGACCGAGGCACTGAGGGCAGAGCTGGCGCCGGAGCAGAGGAGGGGCAGCGCGGCGGAGCGGCCCCGGGATGGACTCCACCACCCGGAAGGCTCAGCTGAAGGACCAGAGCGGGCAGCGTCCTCCGCAGGCCAGGCCTCCCCAGTGACGGGGGCCCTTCCCGGGTCTGGAGATCCCCTTGGCTTCACTCCTGCACCGCCCCGGTTCCAGCCACACCGCCCCATGCGTCCCTGGAAACAGAAGCTTCCCTCAGGTCCGCTTGTCCTTGAGCTCCTCGCACGCCCTCTTGTTGCCCTCCGGCAGCGTCGCTTGCCCACTGCAGAGGCCTGGCTCCCTTTGTCTCAGATCACGGGGGATTGACTCTTCACACTGGAGGGAAGGGCGATCTGAGGGGGCGGCCACCGGGCTGGGCAGGGTCCCTGGAAGACAAAATGCTGGGAGAAGGTTCTTGGGAGCAGGTGGGTTCCTAAATGTTAAGTGTGTTGTTCAGTTGCTCAGTCAAGTTCAACTTTTTGCGATTCCGTGGATTGCAGCATGCCAGGCTTCCCTGTCCTTCACCATCTCCTGGAGTTTGCTCAAACTCATTTCCATTGACTTGGTGATGCCATCCAGCCATCTCATCCTCTAAGTCTAAATGTTGGTGCCTGTAATTAACTAGGATGTGCATGGGGTCCTCTGCCTGGAGGCTGGGCAGACACTATCCCCCACAGTGGCCGATATTCTTTAAGTTCCATGGTTGGTGCCGTCACAACAGATGAGGACCTTGCGCATGTCGGGAGAGGAGGGAGGAGGCTGCAGAGGACAGGGCAGGTGGGAGGTCTGTCCCCAGGATGTAGACGTGTATACGTGGCAGGTACGGAGGACGTAGACGTGTATACGCGGCAGATGCCGAGGACGTAGACATAAATATGCGGCAGATACGGAGGATGTAGGCGTGTATACGCGGCAGATACGGAGGACGTAGACGTATATAGGCGGCAGATACGGAGGACATAGACGTGTATACGCAGCAGATACGGAGGACGCAGACGTGTACATGCGGCAGGGTACAGAGGATGTAGGCGTGTATACGTCCCAGAGGAGATGCCCTGTGGGAACTGGCCCACAGACACAGGCCAGACAGTCCCACCACGCGCCTTCCAGAAGCTGAGAACCAGGAAAGCTGGTGATGAAAACCTGTCTGAGCCCAAAGGTCCAAGAAGCAGGAGCTCTGATGTCTGAGGGTGGGAGACGGAGCCAGATCAGGAAGAGAGAAAGAGGACTCATCCTTTTCCACCTCCTGTTCTACTCGGACCCTCGGTGGATTGGATGGTGCCCCTTGCTCTGACGAGTGCGGGTCTCCATTCACCTCCTGACAAGTGCATTCCTCTCTGGGAAAACGCCCTCCCAGACAGCCCGAGACCATCACTAGCTAGCTGGCCGGGCGTCCCTCGGCCCAGCCAAGGTGATGCAGAGAACTCACCACCACAGCCTGTCTCTTCCTCAGAGGGCAGATATCGGAACGATTAGCCACTTCCTGAAGGACGCAGGACCCGAAGGCCTGGAGGCTGGGCTCAGAGCTGGCGGAAGAGTGGCTCCAACCACTGGGTGAACATGAAGTCTCCCCGATGGGTCAAATTCTCTCCAGTGTATTGACTGCGAATCAGTCCTACCAGACAGAAATGCTGGGTTCTGCACATGTTTCGAAACATCGCTTTAGAGAAACTGACGGAGAATTAAAAGCCAACTGAAAATGAGGCTGGTTGAGAAGCAAAGGCTTTGGTTCTTGGTTCTTCTATCAGCCAACTGCATTCCCCAGGTCTGGCCCTGGACTGGTGGTATCAGATGAGTGATTAAGCAGAGTGAACGTGATGTACCAACTCGTTGACTCAGGTGACAGACCCAGTGGGTTGAATGGTGACCACCCCCCAAAAAGACACATCTGTGTTCTCACCCCTAGAACCCATGAGGGCAACTAACAACCTTATGAGGAGAAGGGGTCTTTGCAGATGCAACCAAGGATCTGAGATGAGACGGTCCCAGAGAGGGGCAGGCCTTGGTTCAAGTAAAGCATCCTTACCGGAGGACGGGGGAGACAGACAGCGGGGCAGCCAGAGGGGTCTGGACATTGCCAACGCCCTCGTGCCTCTGCTGGACACCGAGGCCCAGGTTTCCAAGCCTGGGGGTCGAGTGCTAACGCCGGCCAGGCCCCCCCCATCACCACGGCCTGCCCACGGCCCTGTGTCTCGCCCAGGTCTCCTTCCTGCCTCGGCCTCAGCAAGCTCTTGTCCAGCTCAACGCCGACACACACCTGGCTTGACCTCTGTCTAGAAAGTTCTTTCTTCTCCTGGTGGGTATTGACTCTTGGTCTCAACTTCGGGGTCAGCTTCTCGGCAATGCCTGTCCAGGCCCTCCACCTGCGGTTGAGCACTTTCTCCTTCCTTGTGCATCCTCTTCTCGGCTCCTGTCCCCAGCTCACTAGTGACACTTCACCTCTGTTCTTTCCACACGCGCACACGTGCACACACACACACACAGCCAATCCCAGGAGGCATGTGGCCGCCTTTCTTTTGTTCACATCTGACTCTCCACCACAAACACAGGAGAAAAGCTCTGATTATTTACTGAGAGAAAAGGTAAAGGACTAGCTTCCCTGAGCCATACGGGGAGGGGAGGAGCAAAAAGGAGCCCGGAAATTACCGGACAAACTTCTCCCGGAAACCTACGAGTTTGTTATCTCACGACAGCAGACTTGGAAATGTAATTACTTTGTTTTTCTCTCCTCCCAAAGCCTTGTTTTTAAACTATTTTCCCTGAGGAGTAAGTATGTGCATTAACCCTTATGACAGCAGAAGAGAAGAAGGGTTTGTGGGCTTAGAGCGAGCTTGTGGAAGTCAGACTCCCAGAAGGAGAAACTTCCCGTCCAATGGAACATTGGATGAAAATTAAAATGCACTTGCAGAAAATAAGTTGGTTGCTATAGCAACAGGTCCCGGTTCTCCCTCAGAAGAAAAACGTAGAGGTGGCGGGGTGTCAACTAACTTAACTTTGGTCTCGGCTTGAGAGAAGGAGCCAAACAGATTTGGGGACTGTGCTGTGAAGCGTCTCACATCACCATCATAAGACGATGTTTGCACGCCTTCCCGGCCTGGCCTGTCAGGCGCTTGCTCCCCTGGTTGGCTCCTGTGGGCAGCAGAATGTTCAGTCCCGCCCGGCACGGCTGCTGACCCTCTCAGAGGGGTGCAGTTTAGCACACCTCCTGCATTAAAATGCTCCCTGAACCTCGCTCTATGAAGAGACCCTGGGCCAGGCCCTTTGGCAGTGAGTAATCACCTTCTAAAAGACTCATGGTGAATTCAGGTTTTTATCTATATATGGTTTCCCAGGGTGGAATCCACCCACTTGCACTGGGAGAGTTCATCAAAAGTGTCAGTCAGAGAAGGGAGTGGAGAGGTGATTCTCGGCGTGCGTTCGGGGTGCGTGGGGAGGGGCAGCGATGGGCGGCGGGGCTGAAGCGGGCAGGCAGGCGCCCTCTGTGGCCACGCGGACGGCGGGGTGCAGACACTGGGGCGTGGACGCTGGGGCGCGGATGCTGGGGCGCGGACGGCAGGGCGCGGCGGTGCCTGGAGTGGGCAGCCGGACTCGGCGGTCTCCTCTGAGCATGTGAGTCCAAAGAAGCACTTTTCAGTGACAGACCGGCCCAGATCATGCTCCTGCTCCGTCTGCCGGTGGGTGGCGGTCCATGAAGCTTGCAGGTTCATTTCACTCTCTGTCTTTGCTCCACGTGCGTTTGTCGAAGTCCCTCTGTGAGAGGCTCCACAGAGGAGCCCACGCCCTCGTCTCTGCAACCTGTGAGTGAGTGCACAGGTTACCACATGAAGGGAAAGCCCACGTCCTCATCTCTGGAACTGTGAGTAGGCACAAACCTCACCGCATGAGGGGGTTAAGGCTGCAGGTGGCATTAAGGTTGCTCCATAGATACCCTCACGCAGGGGGTGGTCCTGGATTACTGGGGGGGCCCCAATGGAATCACAAGCGTTCTTGAAAGCATTAGAGGGAGGCAGAGAGGAGGTCAGAGCAACGTGCTGTGAAGGGCGGACCCGCCGCTGACTCTGAAGATGAAGGAAGGGGTGTGAGCACGGAGGAGGCGACTCCGGAAGCTGGCAAGGGTGAGGAGTGGTGCCCGCCCAGGGTGTCTGGAGAGGACTGCGGCCCTGCCCACACCTTGACTCTAGCCCAGGGAGCCCCCACAACTGTAAGACAGCAAATCCGTGCTGTTTCAAGCCTTAGATGGTGATCTGTTTACAGCAGCCCTGAGGTGTGCTAAGGCCCAGGCCTGCACTGGGTTCTGGGGGCCAGGGAGGCATGTTCCTCACCGGTCACGGTCCAGCGGGCGCGTGGACGGAAGGACGGGCTGGGGGGAGAGAGGCTGGCAGCCCGGACCTGGGAGGGGACGAGCCAGCAGGGCGGGGGCTGGGGAGGCCCCGGACACATGCGCTGGCCCACTAGCCACGGCCCGGTGACCTCAGCACAGAGGCTTGAGTCTCCTCCCGGGAGCTGCAGGGGAGCCTGGGAAGGTTTTGAGCAGGAAACGGACGGGTTTTGATGAACCCGATCAGAGAAATCAGGCAGAAGCAAAAACGAGTCAAAATCAGAGAAAGTGGATCAAAAACAAAGCTTGTCAAGGTTCTGGGCCCAGCGGGCAGCCCAGCTTGCAGGCGGGGGAGGCTGAGCGAGGCCCTGCCTCCCTTGCTCTTCCCAGCTGGCCTGGGTCCCTGACCCGTCTCAGGTGAGTCCTGAAGCCCCTCGGGTGGCCCGCTCCCCTCTCCTCCCCACATGGTCCTCGGCTCGAGGGCCCCGAGGAGGAAGGCGGTGGAGATGGAGCTGTGGTTACAGGCTGAGCTGGGCATGCCAGCCCTCCATAAATTAAACGTAAACTGTAACGATTGATTATTTAGGGCATAATTGCCATTATTTTCTAATATGAAAAAGCAGGGATGAACACTGAAATGGATGCCAGCCAGAATGAAGAGAGGCATTCAATTAATTCCTGGAGCTGCTGACAAAGCGGTCCCCATGAGGGCTGCCTTGGGCCACGGCAGGCTGCACTGGCTCTGGGGGGGCACGCCCCCGGGCTGGGGGCTGCTGGGGGCCAGACGCTGCCCTCTGCCGGCTGGGCGGGTGGCAGCCCCAGCTGCTTGGGGGGTGGGCTGGGCTCTGGTCCCACGTGGCAGCCAGAAGGGCAAGAGGGGGGTCAGCGGAGGGCCTGGGAGGCTGGGGTCAAGTGCAGACTCTCGGTTTCTTGTCCGTGGCCGAAGCCCTGGGGCTTGCGGGGGGCGCTTCGAGGAGGAGCTGGAATTCCCTCCTCCTGTGACTGAGCCTGGAGACCCTCAGTCCCTGCTTTCCCTGTGGCTCCGCTAGGGGGGTCCTGTCTTCTTGTTCCTCTTCCAATTTGTCCAGTCCCTGGGTCGCCATGGTGACAACACTGTGTGATTCGAACCCCCCACAGCCCAGGGACGGTCCCAGCAGGTGCTCTGTGCCCTGACCTCCTTAATCCCTCAGCCCCCGCCGGCCGCGCTGCCTGATTTTACACAGAAGCTTGAGGCTCAAAGGGTTACATGGTTTTCCACCTACATACACCTTGTTAGTGGTAGAGTCCGGATTCACACCCAGGTCTCTGTCAATTCCTGAGCCAGCCTCTCCCCTTCATGCCTCTGGCCACTGTCCCAACCCTCTACCACCCCAGCCCCTGAGGGCCCCCCTTAGGCCCCGGGGCGGGCTTGCTCTGGCGAGAGAGGGGGGGCTTCTGCAGTTTGGGGCGGCCACTTTGGGAAGCCAGCACAGGAGTGGTGTTTCCTGCTGCCTTCAGAGCTGGGTCCTCTCCCAACCAGACCCACTTCCAAGTCATCATGTAGTTGCCGAACCAAACAGCAAAACGCGGGTGAGAGTGCTGGTGTCAGTCCAATGCTGGGGCCTCCTCTCCTGCCCACCCGGCCCACACCGTCTCCCACCCGTGCCTCCAGCACCGGGCCCGGGAGACACAGGCTGTCCTTCGCCGCTCACTCACACACACACACGCATGCGTGCTTCCTAAAGGCACACTCCAGCAGTTAAGCTGATCAACAGATACCAAAGGCTGGAGTTTGCCTTTAGGAAGCTCCCAGCCAGGAGGGGAGCCAGGCAGCAGATGGGTGGGGTGGATTCTACGTCCAGGAGCTGCTTCAGGCAAGACGGGCTGAGGACGTCCAGGCTGGGTGGAGGCGTAGGAAGCGGCGGACGTTTGCACGAAGTCCCAGATGGTGAGAAGCGTGCAGGACAGCCCTCCCGGCGGGGCACACAGGCCCACCCGTGGGAGCGGGAGTGTCTGGAGGTCTGGGGAGCAGGCCGGTAGGAGGGGCAGGAGCCAAGGCTGGCGCGGACCCAAGAGCTGGGTCACAAAGGATGTGGCTTTTTTTCTTGAAATGGTGGGATGTCATTGAGAGAATTCAGAAGCTAGAAATCGAGTGACATGCACAAACCTTCCAGAGACTAGCATCAGTGTGGAGCAGAGAGCAGAGGGTGTCAGGGGACCCCAAGAGGGAGGCTTGGTGTCTGGGCAGGAGAGGGAGCTGGCTCGCGCCAGGAGGGGCCTCGAGGCAGGCGGGGAGAGGCCTGAGCCGGATGGGGTGGGGGCGGCCTTGACAGAGGTCTTTGTAAATGGAGCTGAGAGGGAAACAGCAGCGGGACGGCAGCCACTCACCTCCCGGACCCGTCCCAGTCCTGCCCGGTGCCAGGACGCGTGCCGTGTCTGCTGCCGTGCCCAGCCCCAGCTCAGGACCCGCTGCTGGGAGCCGAGTGGGCAGCGCCATCCTGACACTTGTGTGACTCACAGTCCCTGTGCCCAGCACCCGGGAAGCCAGCGTGGCCTCTGCGGCCACTGGCATCTACTTGATTGAAGACATCAGCTCAGGAACTGCGGCTTCCTGAATGAAACCTAAAATCGCATTGCCTCTGCGGCTGCAGCTGGAAGGACTCCAGCCCCGCCGATGCTCCCACAGAGGCCGTGCTGGGCTTGCTGGGCCGTGGCTGGAGTTCCTCCCATGCCCACCATGCGGTGTGGCCTGCCCCTCCCCAGGGAGGTGCAGACCCGGGGGAAGCGGTGAGCTGCCAGGGGGCTGTTTAGATGGGAAGACGGCCACTTGTAAGAAAGCAGGTACCCCCAACACACACACACACACACACTCTTACACAAACACACACATACACACACACTCACGCATACACACACACATGCTCACGCACATACACACTCATGCACACACACACACACTCACACACTCACAAACTCATACACACATGCACACACACTGACATACACTCACACATGCATGTGCACATTCACATGAATGTGCACACACCTACACCACACGCACACACTCACACATGCACACTCACACACACATGCACACACACATACTCATGCACATGCACACACACACACATGCTCATGCACACACTCATGCATACACATGCACACACACATGCACACACAGTGACATACACTCACACATGCCTGTGCATATACACATGAATGTGCACACACCCACACCACACGCACGCACTCACACACACATGCTCACACACATACACATGCACACACACATACTCATGCACATGCACACACACACACATGCTCATGCATACACATGCACACACACATACACAAACTCATACACACATGCACACACACTTGCATACACTCACACATGCATTGCGTACACACAAGAATGTGCACACACTCACGCACACTCACACACACACTTATACACACTCACACATTCACAGCTAACACACACACATGCTCACGCACATACTTTCACACACACACACTTATGAACATTCTCACACACATTCTCTCTCTCACACATACACACACACACACACGCCAGGGCTAGGACAGTTAATGTTCTATGAGCAGCTCTCATCTGAAGAGAGCTAATTGATTCCAATGTGCATTTTCCCAGGTCTCATAATTCCCCGTTTTGCCTTCTTTACGCCGCAGGAGCCTTGGGGGCCAAGCAGCTGTGTCACAGAGGGCTGTGTGACCCGCACGACCGCCTCGTGTTCACCAGCAGGATGGACAGCGCCTCGCGTCACCGAGACACCCCCTCCCTCGCCCCACGGGAGGCAGGTGTGCCAGCCTGGGAACCCCTGAGACGTTCTCCCCTCCCGAGGAAAGAAAGCTGGCGAGATGCCTCAGAGGGACCTCAGAAGGGACTCCGAACTGGTGGCCACCCCCTCCAGCATTCCCAGACAAGATGGTTCCCCAGTGGCAGGTGTCTTGAGACAGTTTATTTCGGGAGGAAGGACTCAGCTCTGTCTGCACGTGGGAGTGTGTTCCGCTCCCCAGAGCCACCGGGCAGGGTTCCAGGAAGCCGGGTTATTAAGCAGGTTTTCAAAGTCTGAGGTCATTGCTGTTCTCTCCTCCCTGCAAAAACCCCAGACGTCAGCTCCTCCCAGCAGCCGGCTCCCCAGGTTCCTGAATGCCTGGCCCCATTCATTCACTCACTCATTCACTCCCTTACTCCACACACATTTATCACAGCCCTGCAGCGTGTCAGACACCAGGGTATAGGATGAACCATGCATGCAGCCCTGTTGTCAAGGAACTGACTTTCTGGTAAGGGAGGAAGAAAAAAGCAAGTCAATAAAACAGCAATAGAGACAATGGTGTGAACAGCCAAAGAAGCAGGCCCAGCAGAGGGTGTGAAGGACCCATGGGTCTGGGCCGATCTCTGGGCTGGGGCCGGGACAAAACAGGAGGCTGAGCCTGGGGTGCATGGCCAGATGGTGACTTTTGGGAAATGTTAAAAGAAGCTCAAGGTGAGGGATGGCTGACTTTGTAAGCCAAGTCGTGAGGGCTGTGTTCGCCTTGCTAAGCAGTTTCGGTTTTATTCTGGAGGCAAGGGGGAGCCAGGACAAGTTCTGAAGCCAAAAGGGACACTAGTCTCTGTGCAGTGTGCATTTTAGGACAATCCCTCTGGCTGCCATGGGGCGAGTCTCTGGAGAGGAGACAGGCAGCATGAGAACCTGATCTGTGAACAGTGAGCTTGGAGAGGACAAGGAGAGACATCGAGGAGGTGGAATCCCCAGGTGGCTTGTGAGACGTCGAGGGTGAGGCAGTGGGTGGATTTTATTCCTAGGACCCTGGCCTGGGGAACTGGAGTGGTAAAGGCTGCCCTTATCTGTTTCAGGAACACTTTCAGCAGCAAGATATAGAAACCTAACAGTGACTTAAACAATAAAAAATAGTTTTTAATTATCCCACATCCTGATAAGTCTCGAGGTGAGCCATCTAGGGCTGGTTTAACATCTCAAGAGTGTCATTAAAGATCTAGGATCTTTCTTTCTTTTTGCTCCCCCGTCCTCAATGTATTTGCTCATTAACCTCATGGTTGCAAGATGGCTGCTGTAGCTCCAGACATTTTCATGGCAGGAAGAAGAGGTGGTCATAGCCACATCTGTTCCCTTAAATCAAGAAAAACAAAGCTTCCAGAGATTCCACCTATAAGTCAATGGCCATCCTTAGCTTGAAGAAAACTGGGAAAGTGAGTTTTTAAATTTCCGGCACCAATAGTGGAGGCACGTAAAAAAGAGAAGGGCTGGGAACAGGCCTTGAGTTAGCAGTGTCACGAACCAAGATGAAAAGCTTTGAAGGAAAATGCAGCTTAGCCTCATGCCTGGGGAGGAGTGGGTTGTGGGAAAAAAGCAACCTCACCTCAAGAAAAGACTCTTGAGAGTCCCTTGGACAGCAAGGAGATCAAAACAGGCAATCCTAAAGGAGGTCAACCCTGAATATTCATTGGAAGCACTGAAGCTGAAGTTCTAGCACTTTGGCCATTTAGTGAGAGGAGCCGATGCCTTGGAGAAGCCCCTGGTGCTGTGAAAGATTGAGGGCCTGTGTCCTGGGCATTGGTTTCCTCTGGTCCTGCATGAGAGATCAGACTCTTCCTGATTCCACAGCAATCACTGAAGTGTCAAGTGTGCACACGACGTTCAAAGGAAGTCTCTAGGAAGCTGCTGCAACATCTGGAACCCGCTCATCCGGCCAGATAATAAAACCCTGGCAGCGGAGAAGAAAGGCTGATGGCGGTCTGCAGGCCACTTGCCGGGACCAGCCCACCTCGCCTTCCTACCAAGATCGCCCACCCAGGGGTCCCCCAGAACCTCCCGATGCTGGCGGTGGGCCCCACTGTCAGACCCCAGTGCTGATCGAAACAGGCTTCCTGGACGTGGAACTCTCTCCGTCAGGATGTGCGGTCCGCCCTGGAGGGAGGGGTTTGGCTCAGCTGTCCCATGTCAGAGGTGGGATCTGAGACCCTGGGCTATTGCGGGGGCGGCCGTGGCTCCCCGTCAGGCTGGAGGACTGCTCCACGTGAGATTGTGAAGACTGGACCAGGCATCCTAGCTCCCTGCATGCTGACCATGGGCAGGTCACTTCACCCCCGTGAGCTTCGGGGTTCTCAACTGTAAGATGGTGATCGCACCACCTGGCACCCTCGGGCCTTGCCACAGCCCGGGGAGACCAGCATCCTCAGCAACCCCATCTTGCAGAGGAGAAGACTGAGGCCTCGGAAGTCCCCTGACCTGGAAACAGCAGAGGCCGAAACCCGCCAAGTCTGTGGCTCCAGGACCTGGGCTCTGTCCCAGCGAAGGCTTGCCCACCCCCTGAAGGTGTCGTGTGTTGTGCGTCGTGAATGCAGAGTCCGAGTGGCCGGCAGGGGGGCGGCTGACCGGTGGGGGAACGGCCGCCCCACCCCCCGACAGCCCAGCCCCTCCACCCCCACCCCCTCCCCAGGCCTGCTGGCAGCGAGCTGGGGAGACACAGTTGGCAAAACACATTAGCATCTTCCTCTCTGCTAATTAGCTTTGTGAAGAATTATTTATTTATCTATTATTTTCACCAGAGAGCAACTGGGGCTGCAGGAATGTGGTGACAGGTGTTATGTGAAAGGGGAGGAAAGGAGCGCGCCCCTTGCCCAGAGCTGGATCGTCTCCATGCGGACAGGAGCGGGGGTCAGGGAGCCCATGGGCGTTTTGCGGGGAGAGGCTGGGGGAACAGAACAAAGCCCAGGCGTGAGTAGAGGGGGCACCCACACCCCCGGGGTCTGGAGAAACATGCCCACCCTGGACGGTGTCTGCCTGAAGGTCAGAGGGCAGCGTGGGGTTGAAGGCTTTCTCTGTCTGCCAAGGAACCTCCCTCCATCCCTCACATCCCAGCTCAACAGCATCTCCTCTGGGGAGAGATTTCAGACATTTGGGAGCAGAGCACAGTCCTGCCTTCATGCACTAGTCTAGGTCCCTCTCCTAGTCATCCTGGCACCTGTGAATATGTCAAGTGTCTCTGGTTTCCGAGGTCAAGCATGCCTGAGCGCACGCGGAGTCGGTAAATGCTGGTTAAAGGGGCAGCTGGTGTGAGGTGATGGCTGCAGGCTGAGCAGGTGAAGGAGGGCTTCCTGGAGGAGGAGGCTGGGACTGTGCGTTCAGTGATTGTGGGATGAGGCCGAGTGGCCCCACACACAGTACGGGCTGGATCACATAGCCAGAGGGCCTCCCTGAGACACGACTGCTTCCTGAAGGCAGTGAGGTTGTGTCTGACGCTGGGGCCTGTCTCAGCACTGGCCTGACTCAGACAGCTGTGTGTCTGAGGGACTTCTCCACTGTGGGTGTTTGCTCACTTGCTGAGAATATGAATGGAGACACTGTGATGGAACCAGAAGTCAATGCGGTCCAGTGCCTTGAAAACAGAGCTTTCCTTTAATTCAGCATTTCCATTTTAAAATAATTTGTCCTAAGGAAGTCTATCTCAAACTATTTCTGCAAGTATATCCATCACGATGCTAGTTCAGATAGGAAAATGTAAAACAATACAAATGTCCATCCACAGGGGACTGTTTCAGGAAATTACATCAGTGCAAATACTGGAGTGAATAGCCATTCCCTTCTTCACTGAAGGAATAGCCATTCCTTCTGGGTTGGGATCATCCCAACCCAGGGATCGAACCCGAGTTTCCTGCATTGCAGGCAGAGTCTTTACTGTCTGTGTTACTGGGGAAGCCCTTACATCAATATGATAGAGCATATACAGTTAATTACAAAGAATCTTATTTCCCTACCCAGGGATCAAACCTGCAACCCTGCACTGGAAGGAAAGTCTTAACCACTTGACCACCAGGGAAGTCTCAAGAATCCAACCTGACCACAGCAGTGTTACGTATTTTCAAGGCGTTCTATAAAAGCATGTACTGCTTTTTTAATTGAAAAGCTGGGAGAAAAACGTTGTTAGAGATTAGAAAACAATCATCATTTCTTTAGGCCACAGAGTCAGCTTATCTCAGCAGTTCTCAAATCAGCTGGGTCAGATGTGGCTGGCCTTGGTCTGGTCAGGTTGGCTGAGCTGATTCAGGTGTTTTTACTGAGCTGCCAGGGCTTCCCAGGTGGCTCAGGGGGAAGAACCCACCTATCAGTGCAAGAGACACGAGTTTGAGCCCTGGGTCGGGAAGATCCCCTGCAGGAGGGCACGGCAGCCCACTCTGGTATTCTTGCCTGGAGAATCCCATGGAAAGTGGGCCACAGTCCATGGGGTCACATATAATTGGACACAACTGAGCGATTGAGCAGGGACACACACTGAACTGCCGAGCAGTGAGGGGGTGCTCCCTTGGGAAGCCAGCTGGCATCTGGTTGGGACGACAGGTAGCACGTGTCTCCCATCACACAGCGGGCTTGTCTAGACTCCTTCACATGATGGCTCAGGGCTCCACAGCTGCAAGAGTGGAAGGATTCACTGGAGCTGGGCCTCTGGAAGTTTAAGCCTGGAAATCGCATGTCGTCTTCACCATATTCCATTGGCAAAGAAAGACGAGTTGAGCTCAGGTCCAGAGGCAGTGAGACTGATGACCTTGCCTCTTGGTGATGAGTGAGCTGCAGACAACCGTTGTGCTTCGTGCGATCTGCCGTGCAGTAGCGCCGAACAGTCACTTACCTGACACATGTTTACCATCTGCCACGCTCTGTACTGGGCGCGTGGCCTTTCCATGGGGAGAGACACCCATTTCACTGGAGAGCTTCACCCTACCGAGCGCTGAGCACACAGCAGCTGCTCAGGGAATCTTTTTGGAAGGAGGGAGGGCATGGGCTCAGCCTCGGCATCTCCTGCCAAGACACTGAGAAGCCTCTAAGAAGCCTCGCTGTTACTCCCCAGGTGAGAGGCCACGCAGCAAAAGTGAACCATTCCAACACAGACGTGCATGAAAGCAAAGAAGGGCTTCCTCTAAGATGAACAAACAGAATGCTGAGTTGTCGTGGGTGCAGCCCGATCCAGGACAAGGAGACTGCCATCAGCTCCACTTTATACAGGAGAGAAAAAGCGACCGCCTATTCATTTAGGAGGAATCATTACTCTGGATTTAGACACAAGCAGACAAGCATAGGAAAAGAATACATATCTTTGGTATTGCCACTAGTACCAACTCTAGACATCCCAGAAGGCAGCTTGCTAGGTTGAGATTCACAAACAGGACTCAGAGAATGGAGGAGGCTGGGGAATGTGTGTGTGTGTGTGTGTGTGTGTGTGTGTGTGTGTGTGAGAGAGAGAGAGAGAGAGAGAGAGGGAGGGAGGGAGGGAGAGAGGAAAGAAGTGGAAAGCTTCAAATCTTTACAGAAAAGCACACAGAATACCTCTGAAGATGTTAGTTTGCTTTGGGTGTTTATTTTTTAAAAATTGATGACTTCCTCTTTTCCAGGGAAGAGGTGTTTGGAGCAGCTGCTCCCTGACCCACTGTCTGCGTCTGCCTCCCTGCCCTGTGCCTTCGAGGCGGCTGCTTGTGGAGGCGAGACCACAGTTTGTTTCACTCAGAAACCGGACCCTACCTCTGTCTGAACAGCTCCCAGCGTCTTCTGGGATGCACAGAGGGACGCCCAGCGATGATCCCACTCTGTCCTGGTCCTCCTGTGGCCCAGGAGTGCAGACACACTGCGTGTCTTGCAAGACAGGGAGGAGGAGGCTGGTGGGGAAGAGTTGAGGGGTTGCAGGCCAACTAGGTACCAGGCAGATCATGGTCCGGTGTGTGATCCTGAGACCCTAAAAGCTCTCCCTCTTCCTCACCGGGTAAACCTCAGGCAAGTTACTACATCATGCCAGCCTCTGTTCCTCATTGGTCAAATGGAAAGGGTGATTGTGTCTATTCAGCATATAATAATTGTAAATTTTGTTGTTCTATGGCTCAGCCATGTCCGATCCGACTCTTTGTTGCCCCCATGAGCTGTAGTCCACCAGGCTCCTCTGTCTATGGGATTCTCTGGGCAAGAATACAGGAGTGGGTTGCCACGCCCTTCTCCAGGAGATCTTCCCCACCCCAGGGATCAAACCTGGATCTCCTGCACTGAAGGCAGATTCTTTACCGTCTGAGCCACCAGGGGCTTCTTAATTGTATATTTAGCTTATAATAATTATTAAACTGTTAGCACATACCAAGTGCTCAATAAAGAGCCTTGCTGTTGTCTGCACGTTTGTGTCCCCTCAGAATTCATGTGTTGAAGTCTTAACCCCCGATGTGACAGAATGTGTAGATGAGGCCTTTGGGAAGTAATTAAATTTGGGTGCGGAAATCAGGGTGGGGCCGCCCCGACAGGATCGATGCCGAGGAGTGAGCACTCTGCCACCCCCAGGCGTGGAACCCAGGAAGACAGCGCCCCTAGTGGAACCCAGGAAGACAGCGCCCCTAGTGGAACCCGGGAAGACAGCGCCCCTAGAGGAACCCGGGAAGACAGCGCCCCTAGAGGAACCCGGGAAGACAGCGCCCCTAGAGGAACCCGGGAAGACAGCGCCCCTAGTGGAACCCGGGAAGAGAGCGCCCCTGGAACCCACCGTGTGGCCCCTGTTCTCGGAACCCCAGCCTTGAGAAGTGATCGTTTGGTCAAGCCTCCTTCCCAAAGAGCAGCTCTGTGCAAGCTAGCGGAGAAGGTTTCTCCTCCCTCCAAACTCGCATCTCCACTTGTGAAAAGCCGGACTTGTTAACCAGGTGTTTATCGGCTCCACTGTGGCTTCTGGGACAGTAAATAGAATGGATCTTTGCCTCAGACAGGCTGGTTAAGCTGCCTGTGGAAACAGATCGCATTCTGTGCAGTGACCATGGAGAAACAGGGGACGATCAGTGGTCCTCCCGGCTCCTTTCATCAGGCAGGTGGAGAACCAGCGCCCTGAATGAGGGATGAGCACAGAAAGTCTGCTCCCTTGGGGTGGTGGCTGCAATCTCCTAGGTATTCATTCCAGACACACAAATAGCCAATTAAAGTGCCAGAATAAAGGAGATGGGGACTGAACGGGTCACGTGATTTCCTTTCTCAGGAATCTAACAAGCAGTTATTTTCATCTCAGTTTAGGAACCATTCTTTCTTGGAGCACAAGGAGGCAGGTCCTCACCAACTCCCCAGCGATGGGCTGGGCTTCCTCTCCACCATATTACCTGTCAGGGCCAAGGTTCCAGGAGTCATCCACGGGACTTCCCTTTCTCCCTGGTTACACATGGGCTCATCTTCCATCTTCCTCCCCCGATTGGCTAGGGGCCTTCACCCCCAGGCTCTGTTCACAGCCCTGCCACCTTCACCAACATCTCTTTTAAATGTCATAGCCCAGGCATCAGGCAAGGAGGAGGAATTAAACTGGCTTTCTCCAAGCCAAGACTCTGAATGGCTAATCTGTTTATTTCTTGTCCTAAGGGTGATGGAGAGCCACTGGACATCATTAGATGTATGTCATGAGGGGCTCACACTGATGGAGTCAGGAAAAAAAGACTGAATGGGACACAACTAGAAACAGAAAGGCTCAGAGGCACCCATGGAAGTATCATAGGATCAGATTTGACTGCAAGATCAAAGGGGGAAAATAGGCAGAACAATAGTTTAACAAAGTAAAATTATATTTCTCTTTCATAGTCAAGAAATATGGAGGTATGGTTAGTGCAGTTTTCTTGGTGTCAGGGACCTGACTCCATCTAGTTAGTTGTTTTTCCATAATGGCTTCCAGTCACATAGTCATCTTGTGATCCAAGATGGCTGCTGGAGCTCCAGGCATCACATCTACATTCCAGTTAGAAGGAACACATGTTGTTCATTTAAGAACAATTCCTGAAAGTGAACGTTGCATATGCCACTTCTGTTTTAGGTGGAGCTTAGTCTCATGTGTTCCCTTGCTGTCAGGAGAGGCTGGGTGGTTTTTGTTCACTCAGTCATGTCCAACTCTTTGCAACCCCATGGACCGCAGCATGCCAGTCTTCCCTGTCCTTCACCATCACCCAGAGTTTGCTCAAACTCATGTCCCTCAAGTCCAGCCCATCCGTAGATCCATGTCATCCAACCATCTCATCCTCTGTTGTTCCCTTCTCCTCCTGCCTTCAATCTTTCCCAGCATCAGGGTCATTTCCAATGAGTTGGCTCTTTGCATCAGGTAGCCAAAGTATTGGAGTTTCAGCCTCAGCATCAGTCCTTCCAATGAATATTCAGGGTTGATTTCCTTTAGGATTGACTGGTTTGATCACCTTGCTGTCCAAGGGACTCTCAAGAGTCTTCTCCAACACCATAGTTTGAAAGCATCAATTATTCAGCTCTCAGCCTTTTTTATGGTCCAGCTCTCACATCCATACATGACTACTGTGAAAGCCATAGCTACTGTGAAAGCCATAGCTTTGATTACACGAGTATTTGTTGTCAAAGTCTTTGCTTTCTAATGCACTGTCCAGGCTTGTCATAGCTTTTCTTCCAAGGAGCAAGCTTCTCTTAATTTCAGGGCTGCAGTCACCATCCACAGTGATTTTGGAGCCCAAGAAAATAAAGTCTGTCGCTGTTTCCATTGTTGCCCCATCTCTTTGCCATGAAGTGATGGGACTGGATACCATGATCTTAGTTTTTTGAATGTTGAGTTTTAAGCCAACATTTAAGAGAGGCTGGGACATGTCTTTATGCACGGCAGCCACATGTCCAGCCAAACCTCAGGGGCCCTTGACTATGGACGAACCGACTGTCACTGGGAGTGGAGTCCATCACCTCGACCATGTGAATGCACTCACCTTCCTCCCACAGCTGATGTCCTCTCCACAGGAGTTGGGCCATGGAATCTGTCTTCCTCTTCCCATCCTGAGCCGGGCACCGCAGGGGTTGGAGATAGACAGGAGGCGCTCTTGAGCTCTCATCTTGCTCGCAACTGCACGTCCTATTGACAGAGAGTAGGTGGGCAAGAGATTTTTCATTCTTTTCTTTCTTTCTTTCTTTTGAGATGTTTTGTTTTTAAAGACATTTTAAAAGAGAGTTTCAGGTTCACAGTTGAACGGAAGGTACTCTGAGGAGAGACAACAAAAATGACTCTGGCGAACTGAACTGAGGAAGACCCGCTGCAAGGACGGGAGGCGCAGGGTGTTTGGGGGAGGGCTAGGGAACGGCTTTTGCACACGCCCCGACCCGGGCTGCACCTAGCTCTCCATCCTCTCTCTGCCGCCTGACGTCTCAGCCGCTCTGCCTGCCTGGCCAAGTGGCTGCCCGTTCTCTTTGGTGCAGCCCAGGCGTCTGCTCTTCTGCGACCCAACCGCCCCGGCATCTCCGATGTGCCCGCGTGCACTAACGGGGTTAGAGCTTCTGCCACGCAGAGGGGCACCCCCGTCACCCGCCCTGGACCGGGGGCTTACGGAGGGCTGGGCCTGCACAGTGACTCCGTGACCTTCCTAACGTGAGACACACTAGGTCTCGGGGGTCACGTGTGGGTGCGGGCGAGCACCTTGTTTCCAGAGGTGAACTCATCGGTTACCCGGACCAGCCCTGTGCACAAAGGCCACTTCTCCGGAGCGGAGTCTGTCTGGCCGCCGGGCAGTTTCCGGAGTGGGCGACCCGGAGCTGCGAGACGGGCTACGCATCACTCTAGTGTCTCCCGGAGGCCTCAGCCGCTCCCGCGGCTCCCGCCCCTCCTCCCGCCCCTCCTCCCGCTCCTCCTCACACTCTTTCCGCTCCTACCACTCCTCCTGCCCCTCCCACTCCTCTCGCTCCTCCCCCTGTTCCTCCGCTCCGCCCCTTTGCTTCTCCCACTCCTCCCGCCCCTCCGCGCCTCCCGCCCCTCCTGCTCCTCCCTCTCCTCCTGCCCATCCGCTCTTCCCGCTTCTCCATCTCCTGGAGCTCAGCACGGGGAGAGGCTCCCTCTCCCGGCCCAGGAGAGAGCGGAGTCAAGGCCGCACAGATGGCCTCTGCAGGGAGAAGGGGGCCGGGGCTCATTTAGCCCTGGGCACTGGAGATTAGGATGCTTGGAGAAGGCTCTTCCCAGCGCTGCTTCCACCTCAGGCTGCTCTTTGACCTCTCACCCCAGCAGCACTGTTAACTCTTTGTGACCCTGTGGACTGCAGCATGCCAGGCTCCTCTGTCCTCCACTGTCTCCCAGAGTTTGCTCAAATTCACATATATTGACTCAATTGAGTCTGCGATGCTATCTAACCATCTCATCCTCTCCCACCCCCTTTCCTTTTGCTCTCAATCTTTCCCAATATTCTGTCTTTTCCAGTGAGTTGGCCCTTTGCATCAGGTGGCCAAAGTCTGGGAGTTTCACCTTCAGCATCAGTCCTTCCAATGAAGACTCAGCGTTGATTTCCTTTGGGATGAACTGGTTGGCTCTCCTTGCAGTTCAAGGGACTCTCAAGCATCTTCTCCAGCACCACAGTTTGAAAGCATCACTCTTTGGCACTCAGCCTTCTTTATGGGAGGTAGTGAAATATTGGCCCAGCCACACCCGGGGGCTTCCAAGGGGTTGCTAAGCCTCCTCCCTGCCTCCTGAATCGGAGTCAGTGGGGTCCAGCAGTCTGCTTACCAGCTCTCCAGGGGTATTCTAACTCCTGATGGGTTGCGAAGCACTGTCCCAGCTGGCCTCAGGAAACAGAGAGGGGTGGGGTCACCTGCCCATGGTTCCACTCACTCCTTCATCCCCTGAGGGTTTCTAGAGCACTAGATGTCCACCCCGGTGGCTCGGCGGGTAAAAAATCAACCTGCAGTACAGGAGACGTGGGTTTGATCCCTGGGTCGGGAAGATTCCCTGGAGGAGGAAATAGCAACCCACTCGAGTAGTCCTGCCATGTACAGAGGAGCCTGGCAGGTTGCAGTCCATGGGGCTGCAAAGAGTCGGGCACGACTGAACGATCAAGCACACACACAGATGTCCCCAGGCGCTGGGGAGTCTTCAGGGAGCAGAGCAGAGGAAACCCAGCCGCGTGAGGAGACACTCACCATGGAAAGTTAGCAAGCAGAGCGTGGGGTGTTGGATGGAGGAGATTCCACCAGGGGGGAGGGCATCTGAGCTAGAAGGGGCCAGAAGAGCAGCTGGCCCAGTGGGTGAGGAGAGCTGGAAGGAGGAGAGAGCGGGGTAAGCCTGGTGGACAGTGGTGGGAAGAGTGTGCGGAGAGGAAGCAGCCAGAGCGAAGACCCTGGGGCAGGCAGGCCGGGAGGACTAACTGGGGTCGGGGGAGGGCACGGGCGCAGGACGCCAGACGGGCGGGGGCACCTCAGGTCCGGCTCCTCTCTTTGCCCGTGTCCCATCCAGACCCGGACTTGTGTGCCTGGGCACAGCCTGGGGAACCGAGCCCTGCAGAGGAAATGCCGTGTCCACACAAACAGGCAGAGTTCAGAGACAAACCATGGGTCAGTTCCAGACCAGCGGGATAAACATCACAATAAAGCAACTCACACAAGGCTTTGGTTTCCCAATACATAAAAAAGTCGTGTCTTCATTATCCTGTAGTCTGTTAAAGGTGCAATAGCTTTATGTCTAAAAAAGACTTGCATACCTTAATTTAAAAATACTTCGTTGCCGAAAAATGCTAACCATCATCTGAGCCTTCTGCAAAGATTAATCTTTTTGCAACGGTAACATCAATGATCAGTGCTCACAGAAAACAAGTAAAATAATAATGAAAATGTTTGAAACATGGGGAGAATCACCAAAATGTGACACAGAGACACGAAGTGAACAAACGCTGGTGGAAAATTGTCTGTAGACTTGCTCGAAATCTCGTTTCCAGGCTGAAGATCACAGGGTCTGTGGTCCTCTGTGGAGAACCCCAGAGGAAGTGGAACGAGCCAGTCTTGGTCTGGATGTGCACCGCCCACCATGCAAGCTCAGATAAGTTACCGCTGGCTTCCTTCAGCCTTCCGAATCTCAGCTTCAGCTTCCTGACCTTGTAGGCCAGGTCAGTGTTTCCTGATCTTATTCCCAGTCAGACTTTAGTGAGCAGATCCTTTGCTTTTGGAAATGGAGCAACTGGGCCAGGAATGGGAGCTGGCTGGTGACCAGTTAGGACAACATCTGACCCTGGCAGCCTCACCCGGCTACCCTATCCACAGTCCCCAAGAGGATCAGAAAGACTCTACTACTATAGACTGACCAGGAATGAGGATGAGAGAAGAATCTGAAAGGACAACTGCTCTTGACAACGTTCCTGAAAATTTTACTTTGAAATTTATTTATATATGCCAACCTAAAACTGCTCTAAGAAAACTGCTACTGAGAAGAAATGAAAAATTTATAAATGCAAAAAATTATACTGGGATCATAAAGTCTCCTTTATTTTCCCCTTGACCACCAAATCATAAAGCACAAATTTAGCAAAATCACCCAAAAAGTCATACATATCATTTGGACATGTTTTAAAGCTGCTTTCAATGAATGGAACAGTCGTATTAAAGGAGGATTCTGTCCCTTGGCTTCCCCGGGTGCAGAAAAGGAGATCTAGTTTCTGGTTCCGCTTCACTCAATTGACCTCCTAGGACCTCAGGCCAGGGGTTTGTTTATGATCACCAAAGCCGTTTCCAGTGTTTGTTCTGAAGACGCCAGGCCTGGAGAAGCACACACACATGCGTGTGTTTCTGGAGCTCTGACATCCCAGCCACACTTGCTAATCTGCCCCTTTAGCAGAGAAAGGCTAGGCATCCAGAGTCCTCAGGAGGCGGCCGGACATGGCCAGACATCAACCACAGGTTCCATGTTCCATGGATTCACCTTGGCCGTACCTTTCGACTTCTTTTGTGCCTGATACTGGATTTCCATGTACTGCGTGAAGTTGACTAAGATTCTTCTTTTAAATGAAATGCATTTCAGTAGATAAGGAAGTTGATTTACAGGAAAAAAAATTAAATATTAATATTACAAGAAGTACCGGGGTGTAGCAAAAAACATGTGCACACACCTACAGATACACGTGAGGCTGGGAGGTATTTATCTGTTTGCTCATTTGGGGGTTCCTTCCTGACTTACTTAGGAGTTGCGCATACCTGCCGAGCCCTGGGAATGGCAGGGGCGTGGGAAGCACTGGCTGTCTCGCCCCCGCGGACGCAGAGTGAACAGAGCCTGCAGGTGCGCGCTCCGGACACCAGATGGCGCCGCCGCCGTGCCAGCGGGCGGCCGGGCTCCACTTCCCGAGCTCCACCCAAGCCGCTACCGCTAACGCGTCCCGCGGACGTCCCGGCCGCTCAGGCTCAGCGCAGCCAGGCCGCCCCGCTCTGCTGCCCGGCCCCTGTTTCAGCGGCCTCCCCGGACCTGAACCTGCCTCAGGTGTGTTTCGGGCTCCAGCCCCGTCCTCCGGGAACGTGGTCAACAAAGCAGAAGTAGATGTTTTTCTGGAACTCGCTTGCTTTTTCGATGATCCAAGGGATGTTGGCAATTTGATCTCTGGTTCCTCTGCCTTTTCTAAATCCAGCTTGAATATCTGGACGTTCATGGTTCACTTGCTGTTGAAGCCTGGCTTGGAGAATTTTGAGCATTGCCTTACTAGCGTGTGAGATGAATGCAGTTGTGCAGTAGTTTGAGCATTCTTTGGCAATTCCTTTCTTTGGGATTGGAATGAAAACTCACCTTTTCCAGTCCTGAGGCCACTGCTGCGTTTTCCAGATTTGGTGGCATATTGAGTGCAGCACTTTCACAGCATCATCTTTTAGGATTTGAAATAGCTCAACTGGAATTCCATCACCTCCACTAGCTTTGTTTGTAGTGATGCTTCCTAAGGCCCCCTTGACTTTGCGTTCCAGGAAGTCTGGCTCCAGGTGGGTGATCACACCATCATGGTTATCTGGGTCATGAAGACCTTTTTTGTACAATTCTTCTGTGTATTCTTGCCACCTCTTCTTAATATCTTCTGCTTCTGTTAGGTCCATACCATTTCTGGCCTTTATTTTCTGGCCATTATTATTCTGGCCATCTTTACATGAAATGTTCCCTTGGTATCTCTAATTTTCTTGAAGAGATCGCTAGTCTTTCCCATTCTATTGTTTTCCTCTATTTCTTTGCGTTGATCACTGAGGAAGACTTTCTTATCTCTCCTTGCTATTCTTTGGAACTCTGCATTCAGATGGGAATATCTTTCCTTTTCTCCTTTGCCTTTCACTTCTCTTCTTTTCACAGGTATTTGTAAGACCTCCTCATACAGCTATTTTGCCTTTTTGCATTTCTTTTTCTTGGGGATGGTCCTGATCACTGCCTTCTGTACACTGTCACGAACCTCCATCCACAGTTCTTCAGGCACTCTGTCTATCAAATCTAATCCCTTGAATCTATTTGTCACTTCCACTGTATAATTGTAAGGGATTTGATTTAGATCATACCTGAATGATCTAGTGGTTTTCCCTACTTTCTTCAATTTAAGCCTGAATTTGGCAATAAAGAGTTCATGATCTGAGCCACAGTCAGCTCCCAGTCTTGTTTTGCTGACTGTATAGAGCTTCTCAAGCTTTGGCTACAAAGAATATAATCAATCTGATTTCAGTGTTGACCATCTGGTGATGTCCCATGTGTAAAGTCTTGTGTTGTTGGAAGAGGGTGTTTGCTATAACCAGTGTGTTCTCTTGGCAAAACTCTATTAACCTTTGCCCTGCTTCATTCTGTACTCCAAGGCCAAATTTGTCTATTATTCCAGATATCTCTTGACTTTCTACTTTTGCATTCCAGTCACCTATAATGAAAAAGACCTCTTTTTGGGGTGTTAGTTCTAGAAGTAGTTCTTCATAGAACGGTTCAACTTCAGCTTCTTCAGCATTACTGGTCAGGACATAGACTTGGATTACTGTGATATTGAATGGTTTGCCTTGGAAATGAACAGAGATCATTCTGTCGTTTTTGAGACTGCATCCAAGTACTGCATTTCAGACTCTTGTTGACTATGAGGGCTACTCCATTTCTTCTCCCATCCAAGTATTAACCAGGCCTGACCCTGCTTAGCTTCCGAGATCAGATGAGATTGGGCGCGTTCAGGGTGGTATGGCCGTAGACTACTCCACTTCTTCTAAGGGATTCTTGCCCACAGTAGTAGATAAAATGGTCATCTGAGTTAAATTCACCCATTCCAGTCCATCTTAGTTCACTGATTCCTAAAATGTTGATGTTCTCTCTTGCCATCTCCTGTTTGACCAACTCCAATCTGCCTTGATTCATGGACCTAACATTCCAGGTTTTTATGCATAATTGCTCTTTACTGCATTGGACTTTACTTCCATCACCAGTCACATCCACACTGGCACTCAATAAGTATCTTTTTAATTTGGTAAAAACGTAATTGGGCTTCCGAGGTGGCACTAGTGGTAAAGAACCGGTCTGCCGATGCACAGCACACAGGAGGTGAGGGTACTGTCCCTGGGCCGGGGAGAGCCTCTGGAGGAGGGCGTGACAACCCACTCCAGTATTCCTGCCTGGAGAACCCCATGGATGGGGGAGGTTGGAGACCACATACCTCAAGCGGCCCCTCCAGCCTCTGTCCGGTGGTTGACTGCTTACACGTGAGTGAGTCTCCACCCTCTTCTGGGGAAACGATTCAGAATAAGCCCAAAGTCCACACTAAAAGTGTGACAGCACTGTTCTCTGCTGAGTTCCCTTGCAGGGTGTCCAGAGATAGACAATTAACTTAGGAGAAGGATAGACACAGGCCTTTGTGAACTTGTCTGTCCGGTTTGGGCAGTTTTCACTTGACCATTTTTATGAAAATTGGTTCTGTAAAATGCTTTTAATTCCTCTCAAAAAATACCATGTTACCTGCCCAATTTCTCCCACCTGGGTCCTCGCTCCTCCCTAACCTCCACTTCAGACCCCCCACCCTCCTGTCACTGTCCTGGGCTTCCTCCAGCTTCTTAAACCCACCTCGGAGCTTTGCACCTGCCAGTCCAGCCTGGAAGCATCTGTCCTGGCCTTTCCCCAGGGGCTCTTATTCACCAGGGTTGGGCTCAGTCGCTCAGTCGTGTCCGACTCTTTGTGACCCGGTGGACTGTAGCCCACCAGGCTCCTCTGTCCATGGGATTTTTCAGGCAGGAACACTGGAGTGAGTTGCCATTTTCCTCCTCCCAGAGATCTTCCCGACCCACGTCTCCTGTGTCTCCTGCACTGCCGGCAAATTCTTTACCCACTGAGCCATCAGCAAAGCCCCTTATTTATCAGGACTGGGCTTAAAAATGCTTTCTTCAGGGAAGCCTTCCCTGATAGCTGACCCCACTCACTCAGCTGCCTCTTTAGGCTCAGCTGTGGAATCTGAATTTACTTCCTCAACGTCCAGCTTTCCCACTGTCTGTTGCCCATCACTTGCTAGTGGACAGCGTCTGCGAGTTGACATGGTTGGTTCTGCACAGTCCGAGTGTCTGCGGCACCGCCACGGCTGCATCAGAACAGCAAGCTGGTCATGCTGCCAGAACCTGCATCTGTGCGCCCGCGTTTCCATGGCAACCAGCGGGGCCCTGGTGCGGAGCATTTGTTTCTCTAATTGGGCCCCCGAGTTAATCGCAGATGTGCCTCAGTGAAGGCAGGGGACTTACTGTGAAGTCGCGGTTTATGAATTCATAAGGCTGAACCTCTGCTATCGAGAAACTCCCTCTCAGAGTCAGGACTGCGGGATGGGCGGGGCGCCCCGATCCGCCGGTCGTGAGCCCCCGGGGGCAGCCCGCAGCCCTCACGCTCAGCCCCCTCCCGCCGCCTCTGACACCCCCCTGCGCCCATGGCTGCCCTCTCTGGCCCCTGCCTCCGCCCTGCCCGCCCTGCCCTCTTCCTCACTCTCAGAGCCCGTCGCCTGGTGAGCTTTTGGAGGTAATTGCTAGATTCTCCGTATTTTTCTTCTTTCGAGATGATGGGATTTCAGAGCAATCTGCAGTGTTCTCTGGCCAAAGACGTGTCTCTGCACATATTTGCAGCTTAGTTAACAGCCTCCTGATTGCAGAGTTCTCCCAGAGGGACACACCTGCTCTGCCTTGGGAAGCTTCGAATTTGGTGTGTGTGTGGAGGTGGGCGGTGGTGGTGGTGGGGCAGCTATTTTTTTTTCCCTGCTAAAATTTGTCTGTCTCTTCAGGTAAATGCATTTGAACTCTGGTGGACTTTAGGTGCTTCGTTTAAAGAAACAATTTTGAACCATCTCTGGACTGCTGTCCCAAAGGAAAGTCTTTTTTCTTGCAAGGCATGTGTGCCAAAGACTGTAGCAGGAGAGGCTGTAGGCTTGGCTTCCTTTCTGTCTCGCTTCCCCTCCGTGTCAGAGCATGGGGGCAGACTTCCTGGGAGCTGAGATCTCACTGGAACTGTTGTTTCCCTCTCCCTCAGGCTCCTAAGGGGTGGGTTCCCCTGAGCCTGAACCCCAGGCGCTGAGTCCTTCCCCTCTGAGGACGCGAGGAGTCAGCCAGAAGGTCTTCTGTGCTTGGAGTGGATGGAGGCTGTGACGGCCTCACCCCGCCCCTTCCTCCCCCGGGAGAGCCTGCCAGTCTCTCGGAGCCCGCCCCCGCCCCGTCCTGTCTGGGACCCCCTGGTCCAGCCGCCGCCCCTCCTTAGCTCTGCCTCTCAGCCTGGCCCCTCGAGTCAGAGCATCTGCTGACCACTGTGCCAGGTCCTGGACCTCAGCCTCCCTTCTGGGATCTTCTGCCCCTCAGCTCCCCACCCCGCAGCTGGAGTCCACCCTGCTGCCTGCATATTTGGAAGGAGCTAGGAGAGTGGATCTTCAACGTTCTCATTTCAAGAAAAGAACATGTTTGTAACTGCGTGTGGTGATGGGTGGTCACTGGACTTACTGTGGAGGTCATTTGCAATGTATACAAACATTGAGTCATAACATTGCACACCTGAAACTAATATAACATTTCATCAGTCATACCTCAATGAAAATGAGTCCAGCCTAACGCATCCCTCCCTGAAATCTCTGGTTCCCCATTGCCTCGAAAAGGAAGTCCGAAATCCTTAGTCTGGAGGTCACACTTCTTTACTTTCTGGTCCCACCCTACGTCCAGCAACCCTCCTGGCCACTCTGCCCTTGGTGCACCGAGGTCCCTTGCACTGGCCTCCACAGTGGGCGGTAGTGATTGTCGCTGAGAATGCCGTGTGGTGGTGAGGGCACGGGGTCGAGCAGGGACGGGTCCCCTCTGAGGGAAGGCACAGCAAGAATTCGAGTGTGATGGCCATCGTCAGCAACTTGCTGGCCTGGGACCATGGCTCCCCAGCTGGGCACCCTCAGAGTGCTCCAGGACATTCTAAGGGAAACACAGCAGCATCTATCTTGCTGCAATGACAACTCCCTGGAAATGGCCTTCTGCCTTTGCCCTGGGTGTCTCCGAGGCTGATAAAGAGGTGGCCATTCCTGAGCCATTTAACCAGGGCAGGCTTCTCAGAGGAAGCTTGCGACATGGTTGTTTACTGCCCTTGGAGCAGAGGAAAAGCACAGGGCCAGAAAAATCACAACATTGATATTCACAGGTCTTGAGAATGAGGATAGGTGCAAAGATAAGAAAACGAAAATGGAGGAGGGCGGGCAAAATGTTGCTAGTAGATGATTCTGTTGGAGTCAGCCCAAATGTCCACAGGTCCGTCTGTGTTTCCACAAGTGCATGAATGTTAGAAGAACGTGCAGGTGCAGCAGTGTCAAGGCCAGAAAGGGACTCTGCCAGCTTCTTTCTATCCCAGGGCGATATACTAAAGAGAAGGGAAATCAGTGAATTGGCCATAAGAGGGCAGAATTGTTAGCTTTTTTCCTTATAGAAGAAGCACTTGAAATTTGCAAAAACAAAACAACTGTTTCTTTGTGGCTGCAAGTTCCAGGTTGAATGGACAAGTGAATAATCTGATACGGGAGGAGGTAAGTGCCAGTGTTAGTCACCCAGTCGTGTCAGACTGTTTGCGGCTGCACGGACTGTAGACCCCAGGCTCCTGTCCGCAGCTTTCTCCAGTCAAGAATACTGAAGGGGTAGCTGCCGGCCAGCCGGGAGATTTCAGCAAGCAGCACGAGGCTAAGAAATAAAGACACAGAACAGATGGGGTCGAGAGGATCGCTGCAGTCAGCGATGATTCTTTATTTCTCAGGGTTACATTTATACTAAACTAAGAAGAGAATCTTAAGAAGAGAAAATATTTTTCCATAAACATCACTTTGAGATAACAATCACCAGAACTCTCTGATAACGCCAAGGGATAAGAAAGGCATCCCGTTTATCTTAAGGGTGGTCGTGAAAGGCTTATCCCTCTGCATCATGTGTGCATTCAAGGCTTACAAATGTTCTTTAAGATTAACTTAGATAATAAATTCCAGAGAGGGGTGGCGGGACAGAGAGCTATGTCTGCGAACAGACCCTTGAGGATCAAGGCAGCTCCCAGAGCCAGCCTTTTGGTTCAGGCCGCTCCCCGCAGGTAGCCATGCCCTCCTCTCCGATCCAGAGATCAAACCCACATCTCCTGCCCTGCAGGCGGATTCTTCACTGTCTGAGCCACAGCAAAGTACTTTAGAGATAAAGAAACTTAAAACCCATTATCAAGGGCAGCTCAACATCACAAGAAAACTTGTATTATGCACAAAACTCTCTTCTTGGGGTCCACTTTCCATAGACCTTCTATTTTTTCTCTTTTAATCACTTTGTTCATTTAGAAACAGCCACCTATAAATCAGACTGACTTTCTTTTTCTTAATAAAATGTAATTTCATTTTTCATACTTTTTTCTTTTAACTAAAACCATACATCCTACTTTCCTTAAGCAAACATGAACTGTCTTTTATATTAGCATTCTGTAGACTGGTGAACATAAATACCAGTGATAATTTCTAAAAGCATTTGCTTTCTTATAGAGAATATCTCAGGGTGGCATGAAGCATATTTATTAATAGTCCAAAACCTCTTTAGTTTCTCTGTAAGAAGAAATTAGTGTTTAGTAATTAATGTTTCAGACTTTTAACCCCAAAACTGATGCTCTAGGTATAGGCTGCTAAAGCGTGGCTTAAGGCCTAGCAGTCACCTTGGGTTGCCGGTTTGTGTCATCTTCCTGACAAGCCAAGCAAATGCACAAGGGGCCCATCCCAAGAGCAATGATGGCCAGAGTCTGGATCAATTGCAGAAATCACATTTAAAAGAGACATTGCACCCTAGAGAGTCTATGAGGGTAGTGACCAGGATGAGGAAATACCCAGAACCACGGCACCTACAGCCTGGGATGGGACTTAGTTCACCTGCTGAAGAAGAGAGGTGACCAGTCACTGAGGACCAGCGACTATTCTCTGCTGCAATTCAGCAAAGCAGGCTTGTCTCGCGCATCCCCGAGGGCCGAGGGGAGCCAGCAGATTGCAATAATTCGAGGCAGGACACAATCGTGGGCAGCCCAGAGCATCGACTCCTGAGTGTCCACCCCGAGCCGCCTCTGCTGAGCGGGTCACAGAGGGAGGGCTCCTCAGAAGCCAGGACATCCTGAGACCCAGGGGTGGGGAGGCGGGGCCAGGGGCTGGAGGGGGCGCGGGGAGGCGGGGCCAAGGGCGGGGAGGCGGGGCTGGGAGGCAGGGCCGGGGGCGGGGTCAGGGGCGGGGAGGCGGGGTCAGGGGCGGGGAGGCGGGGCCAGGGGCGGGGAGGCGGGGTCAGGGGCGGGGAGGCGGGGTCAGGGGCGGGGAGGCAGGGCCGGGCCCGGGGAGGCGGGGCCGGGGGCTGGAGAGGGGCCCGGGGGGCAGGTGCGCTCAGCAGTGTCCGACTCTGTGCGATCCCATGGACTGTGGCTCGCCAGGCTCCTCTGTCCTTGGGATTCTCCAGTCAAGAACACTGGAGTCAGTCTCCATTTCCTGCTCCAGGTGGTCTTCCCGACCCAGGGATGGAACCGGAGTCTCTTGCATCTCCTGCGTGGCAGGCAGGTCCTTTTTGGGGGGGGGGGTCCCTCCCTCACACCTGAATGGGGGGAGGTGGCGCTGGGGCAGGTGACCCTGAGTCCCCACCCCCCACCCCCCTTGCTCTCCTGGGACCGGTCCTGGCCCTGGGGCTGAACTGAAGCAGTGGACAGGCCTGGAGCGCAGCCCGCCTGGGACACAGCCGAGTCCGAGAGCCGTTGCCGCCGGCAGGTGCTTTGCTGTGAGGCGTCTGTCGAGAGGGTGGGGGGAGGTTGGGGCGATACGGTTCAGAGGAACGTTTGGAGCGTCAGGACAAAGAGCAATAGGCTCCGATATACTGTGGATCTATATGTCACCTTGTTCTGTATTTTCCAAGTCTCCTATAAACGTGTTGTCATACTTTCATAGTTAAATAAACAGCAAAGGGCATGGGTTTGGGGGCTGATCAAAGCCAGGCTTTAATATCTACAAGCCCAGTGACCAGACTCAGTCTACTGATCTGTCCAATGGGAATAACAGGGCTTCCTTCATTAGACTGTTGTGAGAACTCAGCGGGGTTCCATGGGAAAAGGGCCTGACACACAGTAGTTGTTGAACAAATCTTAGCTCCCATCCTTTTCTCATTTCTCAAGGAAACAAAGAAGTTCTGGGGACCTGCTTGGGGTCTCTTTCTTCTGCAGCATCTTGGCGAGAAGGAAGGAGGAAGGGCCAGAAGAGAGGGAGTAGAGACAGCCCTGTGTTTAGGGGCACACAACTGCACTGAGAGCTCCAGATTGAGCTACTGTATGGAGTAATTATGGCTGCTATTTTTGCACATTTGTTTAATAATGTTAATTTGGCGACAGCCTGATATTATAACATCCTCTCCCACACAGAGGTGGCGTTAGCTTCCTATTCACCAGAATCTATTTGCACTTTTCCTGTGGGGTTCGGGGCTGGGCAGCTGGTGACTCACAGCTGGAGGGGCCTCTGGGAAAGGCCCCTCTCCACACTGGGGTGGGAGTGGTGGGGGTGGCAGGACGGGGGGGGCCTGACAACATCCTGTGACATGTGACCTTGACGCCCGCCTACCTCCTTGCTCTGGGCGTCTCCTAAAGCTGACAAAGAGGTGGCCATTCCTGAGCCCTTTAACCAGGGTAGGCTTCTTAGAGGGAGAGCTGGATATGTGGTTGTTTAAAGCCCTTGGAGCTGGCTCAGTGGTAAGAACACACCTTCCAATGCAGCAGACACGGGTTTGAACCCTGGGTCAGGAAGATCCCCTGGAGGAGGAAATGGCAACCACTCCAGTATTCTAGTCTGAAGAATCCGAAGGACAGAGGAGCCTGGCGGGCTACAGTCTATGAGGCCACAAATGGTCGGACACGACGGAGAGGCTAAACAGCAGCAGCAGCAGAGGGACAGCAGGGCCGGGAAGAAGCACGAGGCTGAGGCTCTCGGCGGGGAGACGTGACACGATCACAGGCTGGCTGCTGGGGCGGCTTGGCAAGCGTTGCTGGTGGATCTTACAGCTGGGAGTGTCGTGATGTCCACCCACTGAGGACGGGCGTGTCATACAACGGGCACACGCAGCTGCAGGGTGGTGACTGACGTGGGGAAACCAGCGCGGGGGGGAGAGGGAGTGTCTCTGGATGGCTGTCTTCCAGCTCATCACTGAGGAAGGGGTGACGTTAGCATGTCAGCATTTTGCCACCACCATAGTGATAACGGACCTGGGCCATGACAGCTGTCGACCACTAACTTTGCAAGAAGGACAGCTGGGTTTTCACGCCTCCTGTGTGTGCTAAGTCCCTGCAGTCGTGTCCACCTCTCTGCCACCCCAGGGACTGTAGCCCACCAGGCTCTTCTGTCCGTGGGATTCTCCAGGCAAGAACACTGGAGTGAGTTGCTCTGCCCTCCTCCAGGGGATCTTCCCGACCAGGGATCAAACCCAGGTCTCCTGCACTGGAGGCAGGTTCGTTACCACTAGGGCCGCCTGGGAAGCCCCTTCACGCCTCCTGGAGGAGTTATTGGATCTGCATCCCGTCAGACCTCAGGTTCCTCCTGCCAATTTACAAAAAGTATTGATAGAAGGAACAGAAGCCAACATCTTCCTTGGTGTCTTTAGGACCCACTGGGGCAGAATGTTGAGTGTTTTCCCAGGGGCAGGTTGGAAGGAAGTCCTTGAGAGCTCAGGGAGACATGATGGGGTGGGGGACGGTGAGAGGAGAGTGAGCTCTGGGGCACCCCCTGCCTGGGGAGGAAATGAGCCAGGAAGTACCGCGAAGACAGCGCCCTGGCCGCATGGAGCGTGTGGACCTGGCACCTCCCCTGCATGGGGCCGGGACTTGCAGCCACCTGGCAACCTCTGCACCCCCACCCACTGGATTTCTGAGCCGCCCCGGGGCACTTTGACTTTCTCACCACCCAGCTGAGTTGGGGCTCAAAGTTTGACTTAGCCTGATTTAGAGAAACCCAGGTGATGCTTGTTGCACTGAAGCCTGGCGGTGAAGGGAGATCACCCACACTCTGCTTTTCTGCTCTGCACCTCGTGTAGCTGCCAGAGATGCTCACACACGGTGCTTCCAGTGATGTGCTGAACAAAGAAATACATGTTTAAATGGTTTACACACACAAAAGAGACTCCATAGCACTTTCATGCGGATTCTATCGGAAACGCAGTGGGAGGTTGGTGTGTGAATGTGGGTGGATTTAAATAAAAACTGACCCAAGTCCAGTCTACTGAGAAGACTGAGCTATGTGGTCTCCTTGTTACCTCATCAGAAACCTGCAAGCCCTCGAGCCTTGTTCTTATGAGGGCTGAGCATGGAATTAATTATTCAAAGACCAGTGGTGAAGATCAGTTTAAACTCTGCACTAGGAGCCCTGAAATGGCAAGGTCATTTTTGAGCATCCATTGGACCTTCTCGGCGCCAGGAGCCCAAGTGGGCTGGACAGCGGTGTGGTGAGCGCACAGCCTCGCCCCCGTGATGCCGGGCTCTGCCATTCTCTTTCTCAAGGGCAGGCTCTCGCTGCAGCTCCGCGAACACCAGCTCGTCTGGAAAGGGCCAGGGAGCAGAGGCTGGGCCTGAGGCCTTGGCCTCAGCTTCTTGCCGAAAGCACAGCCTACCCGCTGCTCTAGAGGAACCGGCGGGGGCCATGGAAGCTTGGAGCCCAGCCCCAGCCTGCAGGAAGCCTGAGTGGGACCCTAGAGTCCTCAGCCTGCTGGGGGAACCAGCCGTGCCTCGTCTGCTGATCCAAGGCAGAGGCTGAGCTTCACACCATTTCTTAAAATCCCACACTCTTTCGGGGCACTGTCTTGCGTTTCCCAGGCAAGAGGTGGGGGCTGGGGAAGAATACTGGAATCATGTGGGCTTGGTTGGGTTTTGCCTCTAACTCCTGAAGCCTTTAGAGTCAAAGATGGAGCTTGGGGCCAGAGCATGAAGACAATTTAATGCAATGCTGTCATTGTATGAATGAAAAAACCGAGGTCCCCAGGCTGCTGGCAACACACAGAGGGTGGAACAGCGTCTGGGGTAACTCAGGCCTCTGGACGGTGGGCCTGTAGCTGCCCTGGAAGTAGTAGGGCAGACGCTTCCCAGGCAGATGACCCTGCTCCAGAAGGGACAGGGGGGTCAGGCAGAGCCAGGCAGGAGAAGCCCAGGTGGGCCCTGGGGAGAGGGGCCTGCCCAAGGTCACAGAGCAAAAGTTGAGTCCCAGGGCGGGGTATGTGGGGCTCCAGAGACCGTGTTTGCCAGGAGGGAGCGGCTGCAGCAGGGCCACCGCTCACCACCCGCGACCCAGAGGGAGCAGGGGGCAGTGGGAGGCAGCCACCAGGCTGAGCGCACGCCCCAGGCCCTGGCCTGTCTGCCCCGAGCACAGGGGACTCAGAACCCGCTCGTTCACCCAGGTCTGCGCCCACGCGCCACCGGGGTGCTCGGGTTCCAGGTGTCATGCTGCCGCTTCCCTCGTGGCCCAGTCAGTAAGGAGTCCACCCGCAGGGCAGGAAACCGCCTGCAATGAAGGAGACTTGAGATGCGGGTTCAATCCCTGGGCCGGGAAGAACCCCTGGAGCATGAAGTGGCAACCTATTCCAGTCCTCTTGCCTGGACAATCCGTGGACTGAGGAGTCTGACGGGCTGCAGTCCCTGGGTCACACACGACTGAGCCGGCGTGTACGCACCTGTAGGCTGTGTGTCTCTGGAGAACCCTAGCACACCACTTTCATTTAGGAAGGAAACAGTTACTCAAACATGAAGGAGGGGGCTCCCTGACACGCGGTCCTCAGGACACCACTGAGAAGCTCATGTGGACTTGCCCCCAGCAGCCCCCCTCAACTCCGCGTGGGCCTGATGACAGACTATTTCTCTGAAAGTCATCTCCGGGGCCTGTGAGGGGCACTTGGGGGTGCTGGTGAGTTCCAGGTGAGAAGGAACAAAGGTCAGAACTGTCCCCCACCCCTGGCTGGTAACACCGAGTGATTTTATTCCATAATGAATCATACCTTGTTGTATTAGTCTTCCCCTCCCATATTTTGAGGATGAAAAAGTAAAAACTCATATGTCTTTTTAAAATAAGTGCTTGAGGAAACAGAAAGTCAGAAAGTGTATTGGGGAAGGGCCCCATCATTTATGGTTTCTGAGCTGTGTTTATATACACTTTAATGTTTGACAAAAATCCTTTGATTCTGGAGGGGCTGTAAGGGTCCCAGTTCTGAGATTAATTTATAGACAGATAAGAAAGGTTCACCCAGCCCGCAGGAGGGGAGACAAGGACCCGGAATCCGTGCCGAAGAGCGGCGGAAGTTGCACGTCCGGGTGACAGCGGCCTGACTCAGTGGCCCAGCGACCAGGCTGAGAGGCCCATTGGACCCAACAGTCAGCCTGCGGCGTGTGCTCAGGAGCGGCTTCTGCTTTCCGCATGTGCACAAAAACAAGCCCGGCACGGTGACAGAAGGAGTACTTTAGGGCGAGAGAGCATGTCCAAGGAGCTCAGCACGTTGGCAAAGGCTGGAGTCCACGCGTCTAAGCGCCAGCAGCTTGGAAATGCTCCCAACAGTCTGCACGCGCGGTGACCAAACCCTCTGCGGTGGGCAGCACCCAGTTCCTGGGTAAACCCTGAACTGTAACGGAGGTTACAAGTTGTGGCCGATGGGGCGGAAGGGGCCTTACGGCTGTGTCAGCGCACCCACGAGGGTGAACGGTCCACACGTGGGCCGCTGGGCAAGGCTGGACTGTTAAAGAGTTGGGGTGGGGGTGGGAAACAGCTTAGGCCAGGTCCCTCGAAGCAGAAGGGGGTTTCCCAGGACCCCCAGGAGGGTGGCAGGATTGGGACAGCGGCCCACTTCTCTCGTTCCCCTCTTGTACCCCTGACACAGCAGGGCGGCCCAGCTTCCATGTGACGGGCTGGGCTGGGTGGTGCCGTCACCCCATCCGGCTCCTTGCTGCCCTGCCGGCCCCTCGCCACGGCCCCCTCCTCGCCCCCGCCCCGGCCGACCCCTCGCCCCTCCTCACTGGACCCCTGCCCCCTCCTCGCCCCCCTTCCTGCTCCTGGCCCCCATACTCCTGTGTTCAGGCCCTTGCCTCTGTGACTCAGAGGTGGCTGCATTTGGAGACAATGCCTTTAACGAGCTGATTTAAGTGAAAATGAACCATTAGGATGGGCTCTCATCCAGTCTGACGGGTGTCCTCCTAAGAGCGGCTTGGGCATGAGGAGACACACAGGCATGCAGGAAAAGCACCGCCAGAGGCCCCATCGAGCAGACGGCCATCCACAAGCCACAGAAAACGGCCACGAAAGAGACCAAATCTGCTGGCACCGAGATCTCAGGCTTCTGGCCTCCAGAGCCGTAAGAAAACCAGTGTCTGCTGCTGAAGCCACCCAGCCCGTGGCTGCCCAGCAAACAGACGCGTGGCCCTTCCCAAGGCCACCCAGGCTGCACGCGCGGCATTCTGTATTTTTTCCTGGGGCCCACATGTTGCCCACGGTGGCTTTTTGCACCAAGAGCTGAATGCCGTCTTAAAGAGAGCAAGAGAGAACAGCTGGAGTGACAGAAACACACGGCAGAGAGCCCGTTTTGTCCGGCTGTTGATAGCCTCAAATCCAGAGGTGGCCGCACTGAGGAGACACGTGGCGATCCGAGGGTTCGTCCTGCAGGCACCCTTCCCGCGTCCATCTGTGGACCTCTCACGGAAGGGGCCGGCACCTCCCTGTTCCGGACCCCTCCCGGGGAAAGGGGCATCGCGCCGCCGCGTCCTCTGCGGCTTCTACCTGCTGACGCACGCCCGTTCCCAGCAGGCAGATACTGCCATCTATGAGAGTTAAACCAGCCCCCTGGCGTTGACAGGGTCCTCGGGAGGAGTATCGTGAGTCCGGCTTGTTTAGACTCCAGTGTCGGCAATCCAGCTCCAAACCCCAGGCGGCCTCTTGAAACCCGCTTTCTGCTTTGCTGGTAGACGTCTGTCTACAGGATTAGACTGGAAATGTCACCCCTGTGAGCAGGGCCCGATACAGTGCTTGGCAATATTGACTTGAACCAGGCCCATCCTGAAATTTCCGTCGTCAGAGTAGCTTCTCTGGGTTAAGGCATCAAAGGCCCTTGTTAAACACGTTGCTGAGGGGCCACACACACCAAGACATCGCCAGCCGCTAATGACTCTTTGTGACCTCATCCGAGGGGTCCAGACCCCCTTAACCCCTCGGGGAGCGGCTGGGGCAGCTGAGTTCTGGTGGGAGAAGAGCAAAGAGCCCTCCGGCGTGGGGCGCTGGGAGCTGGAGAGAGCAGACAGGTGTGTCCTTGTGGAACGCGGTGACCGGCAGGGATGAGGGACTTTGCAAGGATTCAGCCGGCAGCTCTGCCCCAGCCGGACCTCGGGATCAGTCACCTTTTGGCCCCAGCCCAGATCATGAGGGAGGGCCAGGCCGGGAGGCAAGCGCAGGAGACCGACTGGGTCTCCGGAAAGAGCCTGGTCAGGGCTGGGAGGACCCAGCGGGGAGCAGAGGGCTGAGTGACTGGCTACACCCCCTCTCCACCAGTCAGCCCTCTCTCGGCTCCTGACACCCGACCGTGCAGGAGCTAGTGGGGAGCGCGGGGAGGGGGCGCAGCGGGGCCGGAAGGCTGTCCGGGCCGCGGCCCACGGGAGGCCGCGGCTCAGCACGGGGAGGTGGACATCTGGTCGTAGTCCGGGCACTTGAGCAGCGCCGGGTAGCCGCTGTTCATCTGCAGGGAGGCGTCGCTGGAGAGGTCGGAGGGGCTGCGGCCCCGGGCCCAGGCGTCCGGGTGCAGGAACTGGCCCGAGTAGTCGGAGCAGTTGCTCAGACGCGGGCGGTAGAAGCCGGGGTGAGGCCGGTACAGGTCCTCGGCGGTGTACCTCTTCATGAACAGGTACACGGACATCACCCCCGCGCTCTGCGGGAGGAGGCGGAGGGAAGGCGCTGGTGCTGGGGGCCTGGGCAGCGGCCAGAGGGGAGGGGAGGAGGGGATGGGGTGGGGGAATGGGGGAGGAGGGGTGGGGGTGGGGGATGGGGGAGGAGGGGAGGGGGTTGGGGAGGAGGGGTGGGGATGGGGGAGGAGGGGATGGGGTGGGGGATGGGGAGGAGGGGATGGGGTGGGGGATGGGGGAGGAGGGGATGGGGTGGGGGATGGGGGAGGAGGGGTGGGGATGGGGGAGGAGGGGGGGTGGGGGATGGGGTGGGGGATGGGGTGGGGGATGGGCGGGGGGAGGAGGGGTGGGGGTGGGCGGGGGGAGGAGGGGGTGGATGCAGGACCTGCCTGAAGGCCACTGCATCCAGGAGAGGATGGGGTGGGGTGAAGGGTGGAGCCCGGCGGGTCTCCTCCTCCTCCCCCCGCTCTCAGCAGCCCCGCCCCCGCCCAGCCCCTCGCGAGGCTTTACCTCGGTTAACAGGAAGGAGATGGCGGCGAAGGCGAAGGACCAGCCGTACTTGTAGCTGAAGTAGGTCTCCGCGTCCCCGGTCCTGCTGAGCATCTCGTCGTTGATGCTGGAGATGTAGAGCACCAGGCCCACGACGAGGGAGAGGCCTGCGGAGGCGGGGGCTCAGCAAGGAGGCCCGGAGCTGCCGGGGCGCCCGCCTCCCCTCCGGGCCGGGAAAAGGCGGCGCCTGGGTGGCCACGAGCTCACTCTGCAGTTCCAGGGGAGCAGGAGTCGCCCCCAAGAGCCTGCCTGGGCCGTCACCCTCCAGACGGAGGCCGGCGCGCAGGTGGGGCTCCTGCCCTGCCAGGGCCTCCCAGGAGCCCGCCCGCCCTTCCTCTGAGCCACTGGCGCGGCGGGTGCCTTGGGGTTGAAACAGCTGTGGGATCACGGCTTCCCGGAGCAGAGCGGTTAGGAATCAAGGGTCAGGAGTCCAGCGTGCCCGAGCGGAACGGCACCACTCACCCGAGAGGATAAAGAAGATGCCGGAGACAAAGGCCAGGATTGTCCTGTGGGGACGAACGTGTCCGATGTTGCTCAGGATGAAGCCGATAAACATGAAGAAGAGGCTGACCAGGGGGAATGGGGTGGCCGAGCGAATCATCTCTGACCAAGGGGACGGAAGGGTGCTGTTAGCCTCCAGGGGCTGCGGTCACCCGGCACCCCCCCAGTCCAAGCAGCCTGCCAGCATCTCCCAGCTGGTTCCCAAGCCCCCGCCCTGCGTGAGCAGCCGGCCTCCACCTCCTCCTCGGTGGACTTTTGTCCCGCGTCCCTTCACCTGCGGGGTCTGTGCTAACCCGGGATCAGCTCAGAACTGCACTGCAGCTGCATCTGGGGTCCACACCGGCTCTGGTGAGGCCCGGGCCATGGGTGAGTCTCGCCGGGGGTGGCGGGGAGAGCTGGGTGCTATGGCGTGAATGTCTGTGCCCCACAAAGTTAAAGTGAAAGTCGCTCAGTCGTGTCCAACTCTTTGCAACCCCATGGATTACGCAGTCCATGGAATTCTCCAGGTCAGAGTACTGGAGTGGGTAGCCTTTCCCTTCTCCAGGAGATCTTCCCAACCCAGGGATCAAACCCAGGTCTCCTGCATTGCAGGCAGATTCTTTACAAACTGAGTTATCAGGGAAAGAAAGTGAAGTCACTCAGTCCGACTGTTTGTGACTCCATGGGCTGTAGCCCGCCAGGCTCCTCCATCCATGGAATTTCCCAGGCAAGAATACTGGAGTGGGTTGCCAGTTCCTTCTCCAGGAGATCTTCCTGACCCAGGGGTCAAACCCAGGTCTCCTGCACTGCAGGCAGATTCTGAGCCTCCAGGGAAGCCCTGAGCTATCAGGGAAGCCCCACAAAACTCGCATGTTACACCTAACGCCCAAGGGATGGTGTCTGGGGCTGGCCTCTGGAGGGCTCACGTCATGGGTGTGGGACTCTCATGAAGGGGGTCAGTGCCGACAAGAGAGAGACAGGCGAGCCCCCTCGGCCAAGCCTCCATGAGAGGACACAGCGGGACGGCCTGGGCTACGTGTTGGGGAGAGGGCCCTCACCAGGAGCTGACCAGGCCGGCACCTCGATCTTTTTAAAAATTATCTTTTAACTTTAATTTTTTGGCTGCACCATGTGGCATGTGGGGTCTTAGTTCCGTGATCAGGGGTCACACCTGTGCCCCCTGCGTTGGAAGCATGGAGTCTTAACCGTTGGACCTCCAGGAGAGTCCTGGAGCCTTGGACTCGGACGTCTAATCTCCAGAGCTGAGAGGATCGCATTTCTGCTGTTTCTATGCTGCTGGATCCGTGGTTTGCTGGAGCCGCCCACGCAGAGGAGGGCCCTGGGTGTGGACGCCCTCTCCCTGGCAGTGCCAGCACCCTGTCCCCCCGACAGACACTGCAGCGCAAGCTCTGCGACTCCGGTCGGCATGACCAGCTGAGTCCCGGGGCGTCGGCTCTCGAGGAACAAGCCGCCTCTTCCCTCTGCCCCACTCTGCCCCGTGCAGCCCGTGGCCTGGGGTGGAAGGTCGGAGATACCTACTTAGTACGCTGACCGTGGACTCCGAGGTCAGCTGGGCGCTCGCGGGCATCACGTACTCAATGGTGAAGCAACGTCCCTGCTCCTCACCTGCGAGACAGGAGCCGCTTTCGCTCGGGGCCTTCGGCGAGCTTGTCGACAGCTACTCACGTACCCTTGACCAAAGAGCAGTCCTCCCCTTGGGGACGGTTGTCCTCTTCAGCCGAGCGGACAGCTCCCGGAGGGGTGCGCACAGAGCGTGAGCGGAAAGGGGACTCCCGCCTGACCGGTCAGCTGAATCAGCCCTGGGGATCAGCGGCGACGGTGTCCCCGCCAGACGGCCCTCACGTTCTCTGGGTCCTGAGCTCGGGTTTGCAGCATCGGCAAGTGCTTCTAGAATCTTTGACCCCCTGTGTGTGTTTACACCTGAGCTGGATCTAAGCGCTTGGGGGCCTGTCCCTGGCTGGTGGCCCACAGTGGACAGAGGTGAACACACCCATCCTGACATCACATCTTCCCCAGAGAAGCACCAAAGCTGCGTGAAAAGCGATTGGCAAGGCTGTGTCAGATGTCTGGCAGCTTGGGGACGGGATCCATTGGGGGTGGCACGTGGCTGGCTCAGGGGCCCCAGTGTGGAGCTGAGGAGCAGAACCCCTTTGTCGCCACCTTGGTGGCTGGATCTGGGTGACCTCAGACTCTGCTTCAGATTTAAGCAGAGATGGAGGCCGCATAGTGCAGGCGGTGGGAGGTGGGGCTGGCGTTGGATGTCATTCCCGAGGCAGACTCGCCCAGGCCCCCAGGTGTTGTCCCTGCTGAGCACGAGTGGGCGCCCCCAGCAGAGCCCTGCCGCGAGGCTGGGAGGACCGAGCGTGCTCTGTGCACACGCGCGCGTGGGTCTCAGAGCCTCCAGGAAAGGCTGCGTGGACCCACTGCGGTGTTTCCGGGCAGCCTTGCACAAGAGATGCTCTCATGAAGCCTGGCCCCTGGTCATGACGGAGGGATAAGAATGGAGCGCTTGGAGTAGCAACTCTGGGTGGGCAGAGAAAACCCAACAAGTGGGCAGGAGGTCCGGACAGGCCAGGTGGAGACCTACTCCCTCGCAGAGCTGGAGAGCCTGCACCTGTGTTTCATCCCTGCCGTTTCGTGGACAGAGAATGTGCCGGGAGTTCCCCAGGGCCACCTGCGTTCTCAGGTGGGAGACCCAGGTCTCGGAGGGGAGAGGACCTGCCTGATGGCCACTGCAGGCGGGGCTGGCATTTGCAGCGGGTCGTGGCCGCCGAGGGCAGCACATCCGTGGGAACGCCTCCTTCCCACAGGGACACTGCTTCCCGGGGGGTGTGGGATGTGGGGGGCTGCTCCTCTCTGCGACAGCACTGGCCGCGGTCAGGGCACGCTTACCTGCCAGGAAGCAGACCCGCCACAGGCCCGAGTGCAGCGACACCCTGGGCTCGGTGCTCTGGTTCTGGGCCAGGACCACGCCCTCCTCCAGGTACAGCCAGTAGTCCGTGCCGACGGCGATGCCCAGCAGGCCCAGGCCGCACACGGCAAGCACACTGCTCAGCAGGCTCAGGGCCTTCCTCCCGCAGGCGCCCATCCTCCCGGGCAGCCCCCGGCCTGGGCTCTGGGGGCAGGAGAGCGAGGCAGCGGCGAGAGCAGGCGCGGCTCCGGGGGCCTGGGAGGGAAGCAGAGGCCCCCGTGGGGCAGGGCGGGTGAACCAGGGCCAGCAGGCCACCCAGAGGGGCCGCCTCCTCTCCTGGGGGGAACGCAGAGCCTGCCTGCCTGGCCTCTGCGAGGGGCCCGTGTCCTGTCTGGAGCCCCTGGCTGATGCTGCCGCTCACCCATCCGTCCGTTCACTCAGCCCAGCGTGCCTGACTCGAGAGGCAGGGACGAGCAGGACCTGCCCTTGCCCTTGATGGGTTTTGCCTAGAACAGTGCTCCCAACCCCAAAGCGAGGAGCCTGCAGCTTGGTGAGTTCTGCCCGAGGGGTGGAGGTGGGGGAGGGAAAGGGTAGGGGGGAAAGGGCGCCCTTCACCAGGACGAGGGGCAGGAGCCCCGTTCCATCAGCTGACCCGGGGTGGGGGCAGGGGGCTGGCTGGTAGAATGGGCCCACACTGGCCTCCTGGAGGCCTGGACGCCTGGAGGCAAAGGGGCGTAGCCCCGGGCAGGACAGCACAGGCCTTAACCCCAGCCAGACCCGTCTGCACCGGCTTCCAGAGGAGAAGCCGAAACACACACCAGGCCACTCTCCACGCAGCTGGTGGGCGGTGGAGGGGCCGGCTGGGCCCCGTGCGTGGGGCCCCGTGCTCACTGCCCAGAAGCACAGGAATCAGTCTCTGTCGACTGCAAGCTGGAGAAACATGAAATGACAGCGGAACAGCCAGCACGGGAGGGTGGGCCGTGTTCTGCCCGGCAGAGCCTCGGGTCCTGAGGCGGAGGCATGGGGCGCAGGCAGGGCCCCTTGGGGAATGGCTGCCCGGACCGGCCAGATGTCCCCACGTGGTTTACACTCCCGAGAACTCTGATAGCCGTTTATGAAGTATTTTCGCTTACATTTGAGGCTCACAAAATCCCATTATCCGCCAGAGGGACCGGAATTAGAACCCCGAGGATGGTGAGTGGAACAGGTGGGAATACCAGCCCCAGGAGCCGCAGAGCCTTGAAGGAGCGCGGAGCCCTGGCGCCATGCCCAGCCCGGCCCCCTTCCGGGACAGGGGACACACGCTGAAGTATGTTGAAGTATGTTGAATCGGTCTGCCAAGCAATTAATTTTAATCTTCACAACCAGATCACCACCCTCATTCTAGGTGAGCTACCTCCACCGGTGGTTCACTGGTAAAGAATCCGCCTGCAATGCAGGCTCCCTGGGTCAGGAGGATCCCCTGGAGGAGGAAATGGCAACCCACTCCAGTATTCTTGTCTGGAGAATCCTATGGACAGAGATGCCTAGCAGGCTACAGTCCATGGGGTCGCAAAGAGTTGGACACAACGGAACATGCACGCGTGCATCACAAGGAAAGATGTTTATATTGTAATACTACAAGAAAAAAGCTGGATGTGAAAGCATGTGTTTAATGTGAACTCAACTGTGAAAAAAAAGTCATAGACTGGGAAGAAATAAACCAAAATGTTGATAGTGAATGTTTCCAGGTAATAGCTTATGTATATTTGATTTTCTCTCTACTTTTCTAAAAGAACATGTATTATTTCTACATCCAGAGAAGAAAGCTAAATAAAGGCCAGACTCATCGATTCCCCAGTCACTGCCCACGTAAAGAAAAGGCGAGAGCCCCTGAACTCCCGGGCGAGAGAAGCTGAGACGCAGTGTCATCCTTGAGTGTGGAGCCTGGAAAGCACAGCAGCTCTGAGCCTTTTAAGATGATTACCCAGCTGCCATTACCTGGAAGTATTAGCTTAATTATCAGGAATTAATAGCTGCTAATTATCATTCACAAGTAGCAATTAGGGAGCAATGTCTTGTGGAGATGGAGTCACTAATGGCACATTTTCCTGCCCAGGCCGATAATAAAAGGACGTTCGATGAAGCGCGGAGGTGCTGGGAGACAGGTGAGCCTTGGTTAGAGGACAGCTGGGGAGGAGGGACATGGAAGGCCAGGCCAGTGTAGGCGCCGACAGCCCAGAGAGAAAGCCCGGGACCTTTGCTTGATGAAGGTCTGGGGACCTTGGTTCTCAGCAGGGCTTCCAGCCACCGGCGGCAGCTGCTCCTGTTCACTGGTCCAGGACTCGGCACCAGCCTGGGCAGCTCCCACGGGACATGCTGGTGGCCAGAGGGCAACCCCCAGGGCTCCTGTGACCTGCTTTCCACGGTGCTGATCCCCTCATTCTACGGGCATTAAAGAAGGACCACAGTGGAGGCCTCTCACCCTCCGCTGGGAGCTGGGGCTCCTTGCAGCTCCTCTCCTGAGCCTGGCAGGCCCGCTGTGTGCCTCCTGGGTCCAAGGAGGTGCAGGTGCCCCATGGCCGGGAATCTTCCCGGAACAGGGATCAAGCCAGGGCTCCACGTTCTCAGCGCTGGCAGCAGTCACAAACCAGAGGCACACCTCCCCTCCGCCCCAAGTCACCCCCGGGCCGCCTGGGACGTCAGGGGCCTCGGGAGCAGGCGGCACACGCCAGCCCAGCCCTCGGGCCAGTCCCGAGACTTCCACCCCAAGGGAAGCAGACGTTGATCTTGCAGCACTTGTAGAAACCAAAGTCCCCTTTAGAAAAGGGGGGGGGGGGGCGCCCACTTCCTTCTTCCTCGGGATCCTCCTTACAGAGTCGGCACGGGGCTGCAGCCTGCGGGACTCAGCGCTCAAGGTCTTCATTGTCGGCAGTTAGAAGCCCGCCCCGGGGGCCTCCACCCCCGCACACAGCTACCGTGTGCGGTAAAAGCCAGCGAGAAATGAAAGACAGTCCTGCTCCCTGTGTCTTAAAATGTGTACACAAGGGAAACGTGCCTCCTTAATCTGATTTTGGTGACACTGGCCGTCCATCTGACCCAGGCTGAGGAAGCTTGCAGGGAACGCTGACCCCGGGTCTCTCTGCTCTCAGCCCCCATCGCTGATGGACGCTCTGCCACCCGGGTTCCCACGGGCCGATGTCTCCCGGACCAGGACTCTGCGCCAGGCACTGTTCATAGCGGTTTACACACCGTTCACAGCAACCCTTGCACTCGGCACTGTTATTAATATGAGGATGTTTAACGCTACTGACTTCTTCACAAGCTCATGAGGATTCAGTGAGGCACACAGGTCGGCAGGTGCAAACAGGGACTCCAGCCTGGAGCACGCTCATCCCAACCACGGCCACGGTCCCCACGTGAGAGGTGAGGGGGTGGGGGTCAGTCCGATGCTCGTGTTCACCCAGCCAGCAAGTCAGGGAGCCAGGGCCCGAGCCTACAGTCCGGCCTGTCCTCCTCGCTGCCTTGGCTGGTGCTCAGAGCTGCGGAGGCAGGGGGAGGTTCCCTCAGCGCCGAGCTCACCACCCGACACTCTGTCCCAACAGGAGCAGACTCCGGACTGTCAGTGGAAGTGTGGCCCGTTTTCCCTCAACATCATCAGCCTCTTGCTAAGGATTTCAGGCCTTTTCTCCCTGGCCTTTGCCTCACTCAGGTGGACGGCCGAACCAGGTATTTCCTTATGAGAGTGTGGTCTTGGGGGAGGAGGAGGGAGAAGGAGGGTAAGGGGAGGAGGAGGAAGAGGGGAGGAGGAGGGAGGGGATGAGGAGGGGGAGGGAGGGGAGGAGGGGGGAGGAGGAGGAGGAAGAGGAGGGAGGGGAGGAGGGGGAGGGAGGAGGGGAGGAGTCGGCTGAGTTCCCACTGGACATGCCAGTTAGTCCTGGTCACACTCAGCCCCTCCCTGCTTAGAACCAGAGTTCACAAAGATGCTGCTTTTTCTGCTGAGTCTCCCTTCTGGAAGGAGGATGGAAGGGGTGGGGTGGAGCGTGGGGAGGAAAGCAGCCTGGCTTTGGAGAAATTGCCTGGATGGCACTTTGCGGCCAGCTCGGAACCCTGCAGCAGGCTCGCCGCTCCACAGAGCAGCCCTGCAGAGGGGACCTTGCAGGACGGTCACGTGGCCTGGCTGGGTTGGAGGTGCCAGGATGTGCTTCTTTAAACACCTCCCCCCAGCGCGGCCTCCCTGCTTCCAGCACGTTCTGCCACGATGCTAACAGTCCAAGTGTTCCCTCCCTCCTCCCCCTGCATCCCTGCCCTCCTCCCACGTGCCCCATCTGGCGGCCTTCAGTTCCAGGCGCGGGGTCACTGCGGGTCCAGGAGGAACCCCGGGAGCCCGGCCTTCCAGCCCCACCCTACCTCCGCGTTAGTGCAGACGGAAGAGCTGCAGACGGAAGAGCCCACCTGGCCCGGGCCCCTCGAGGGTGAGCGTCGTGAGAGCCGGGTAAGGAGGGAAAAGCACGAATCTGTGCTTCTCTGAGCAGCTTGTCTCAGCACGAGGCTTTCTGCCTCCCCTCCGCCCCGCGACTTGCGGTGAGACGCTGCTGGGGATACCCCCAGGCCCCAGCGGCCTGGACCTGAGCACCCCGTCCCGGGAGTCGGGGCCCGAGGCGGCTTGTGAGCCGGGACCACGGTCCACTGGCTCCAGAGGGCCTGGGGGGCGGCCCAGGGTCCCCGGAGGGTCCAGCGCTGACCCCACAGGTCTGGGCTCCAGCAGACGCCTCGTGATTCTCAAGACAGGGAGTCAGGGTGCTGACTGCATTTTTAAAGAGACAGGATTTCCAGACTGGATGACGGAAGCGAGGGCCTGTGGAGAAGGATGAGGGGTCTCGCCCTCCACTGGGCCCCCAGGAGAGGCTGGTGACAAGGCAGGGTGTTGTTCTGTGTGTTCCCCAGGACCCCACCTCACGGGCCCAGGGCACGGGGCAGAGAAGAGCCTGGGAGAGGGGCTGACCCTCGGCCCGGCAGCCTCATTCCATCACCCTGGGTGCCCAGGGGGCCCGGGCCAGGTGGGCTGGCCCCTGGCCCCACCCCTGCCAGTCCAGAGCCCCGTCAGTGATGGCAGAAGGAGGGCCTGTGAGGGCTCCAGGACGCAGGGGCTCACAGGCTCTCAGCAGGCCTGCATTGTCTTTTCTTGACCAGGAAGGACACAGGACTGGCCATGGAGGCGCTGACCCAGGCCCGGAGCCCTGGGGACAGGAGGTCATGGGCATCGCACTTGAAAACTGGACAAGGCAGAGATGAGGCTGGGCTTTGCAGGGCCGGAAGCACAGAGACCTCCCGAGAGGCCCTCCGGGAGGTCAGGGCAGGCGGGAACCTGCGTGTGTCCCCAGGGCCCCCCAGGACCCCAGAGGACACTTCATGTCAGTGGGCCCTTCCCTGCTGCTCCTCGGCGCCACCTGGGAGTTCAAAACGAATCCCAGTAACGCCGGTTCACTTCCAAGACCAACGAGTGCCAACCCTCTGTAGGGGTGACAGAGTGGGAGGGGATGAGGCGCCAGTATTTTCCAATGATCCCGGGTGATTCTAAGGTGTAGCCAAGGTTGAGAGCCACTCGCGGATCGGGGGCCCTCTGGCCCTGGAGATGCACAGGATCCACGCTCACGGTTGGACCGCCTTCACTTTGGACCCACGCTGAGCCACCCAGCACAGCGGCCACTAGCCACACGTGGCTCCTGAGCACTTGAAATGTGTGTGCCTGGTCCAAGCGGAGATGAGCTGTTCGTACAAATACACGCTGGTCTCCTAAGACTTATCATGAGCAAAGAAAGTAAAATATCCCACTAACGATTTATAAAAACACGGGTTATATGGCGAAATGGCATGTTGGCCTAAAAATATATGAATTTTACCTATGTCTTTATATTTTTTTAGTGTGGCTTTAGAGAATTTTAAATTACATTCTGTGGCTCACATTATATTTCTATTGGGCAGTGCTAATCTACAGACAACCTAATTCAAAATGTATTCTCTACAGTTCTTCTACTTGTAACTTTGTTACATCTGTGTCTTGATAATAATTTTCCTTAAACTTCACTTCATGGTTCCAAGTATATAACATTCTTGAAATGACAAAAATAAAGAAATGGAGAATAGATTAGTGGGTGTTGGGCCTGGAATGGAGAGGTCGGTTTGGCCATAAGAGCAACAGGCAGCACCCTTGTGGTGCAGAATGTCCCGGACTGCCTGCCTTGCTGTCAGTGCGCTGGCTGTACTGTCCCCGTGATGTGGTACCTGTCCCCGTGACGTGGTACCTGTCCCCGCGTGACGTGGTACCGCTGTCCCCGCGTGATGTGGTACCGCTGTCCCCGTGACGTGGTACCTGTCCCCGCGTGACGTGGTACCTGTCCCCACGTGACGTGGTACCGCTGTCCCCGTGACGTGGTACCTCTGTCCCTGTGACGTGGTACCGCTGTCCCCGTGACGTGGTACCTGTCCCCGCGTGACGTGGTACCGCTGTCCCCGCGTGACGTGGTACCTCTGTCCCTGTGACATGGTACCACTGTCACCACATGACGCGGTACCTCTGTCCCCGTGACGTGGTACCACTGTCCCCGCGTGATGTGGCTCCTCTGTCCCTGCGTGACGTGGTACCTCTGTCCCTGTGACGTGGTACCTCTGTCTCCATGACGTGGTACCTCTGTCCCTGTGACGTGGTACCTGTCCCTGTGTGATGTGGTACCACTGTCCCCGTGACGTGGTACCACTGTCCCCGCGTGACATGGTACCTCTGTCCCCGTGACGTGGTACCACTGTCCCCGTGATGTGGTACCTCTGTCCCTGTGACATGGCACCTCTGTCCCTGTGACACGGCTCCTCTGTCCCTGTGATGTGGTATCTCTGTCCCTGTGACGTGCTACCTCTGTCCCTGTGACGTGGTACCTGTCCCCGTGTGGCGTGGCACCTCTGTCCCTGTGACGTGGTACCTCTGTCCCTGTGACATGGCTCCTCTGTCCCTGTGATGTGGTATCTCTGTCCCTGTGACGTGGTACCTGTCCCCCCGTGACGTGGTACCGCTGTCCCCGCGTGATGTGGTACCACTGTCCCCGTGACGTGGTACCTCTGTCCCTGTGACGTGGTACCTGTCCCCGCATGACGTGGTACCACTGTCCCCGTGACGTGGTACCTCTGTCCCTGTGACGTGGCTCCTCTGTCCCTGTGATGTGGTATCTCTGTCCCTGTGACGTGGTACCTGTCCCCCCGTGACGTGGTACCGCTGTCCCCGCATGATGTGGTACCACTGTCCCCGTGACGTGGTACCTCTGTCCCTGTGACGTGGTACCTGTCCCCGCGTGACGTGGTACCTCTGTCCCTGTGACGTGGCTCCTCTGTCCCTGTGATGTGGTATCTCTGTCCCTGTGACGTGGTACCTGTCCCCCCGTGCCGTGGTACCGCTGTCCCCGCGTGATGTGGTACCACTGTCCCCGTGACATGGTACCTCTGTCCCTGTGACGTGGTACCTGTCCCCGCGTGACGTGGTACCTCTGTCCCTGTGACGTGGTACCACTGTCACCACATGACGCGGTACCTCTGTCCCCGCGTGACATGGTATCTCTGTCCCCGTGTGACGTGGCTCCTCTGTCCCCTGCGTGGTGTGGCACCTCTGTCCCTGTGACATGGCTCCTCTGTCCCTGTGACGTGGTATCTCTGTCCCTGTGACGTGGCACCTCTGTCCCCGCATGACATGGTATCTCTGTCTCTGCGTGACGTGGCACCTCTGTCCCCACGTGACGCGGCACCTCTGTCCCCGTGTGACGTGGCTCCTCTGTCCCTGCGTGACATGGTATCTCTAACCCTGTGTGACGTGGTACTTCTGGGGTTGGACTCAGTGGTCAAGAAGCCACCTGCAATGCAGTAGGTGATGCAGGAGATGAGGGTTCGATGTCTGGGCTGGGCAGGGAAGATCCCCTGGAGAAGGAAGTGGCAACCTACTCCAGTATTCTTGCAGGGGAAGCCCCATGGACAGAGGAGACTTGTGGGCTGCAGTCTATGGGGTCACAAGAGTCAGACACGACTGAATGACTGAACTTGGTTCACACCATTGGGTACATGGGTTGTCTCTGTAAGAAATCCCGTGATTTCTCACAACTGCATATGAATTTACAGTTTACCTAAAAAGTAAACTTTAATTAGAAAAGCACAATATCACATCTGAAACGGTGTTTCTCATGCTCTGCTGGTGAGAGTACTAAGTGGTTTACCCTTTTGGAAAGCGACTTAGCAAACACACAATGAGTGTTAAGCATTTCGTTTCTCTCCATCCCAGCAACGCTACTTCTGAGAATTGCCACTAAGGAAACAGATAAAAACATAAGGACAAAAATTCACAAAGATGTTGCCTGTGATAGCAAAATGCTAAAAACCACCCAAACGCTTTTCTGAAAGGGAAGGGTTACATGAGCTATCGTTTATCCACTCAATCTACCGTTATGTAGTCGTTGATGGGGAATGTTAAATGAAAAAAAAAGTGGGACACAAAGCACCAGAAGTTTGTTGCTTTGTAAAAAAAAAAAAATCTGGTAACATGTGACTCCATGAATACAAAATATTTGTTGTGGTTGCTTTGACTGTAGGATGATGGACGAGCTTGTCTTTCTACTTTACTGTTTCTGTTCGCTGGTTTTGTGGAATAAGAGGCGCCATAGTTTTCGTTTTTAGATTAGCGGTCTTCCGGATGCTGAGGGACAACCCCCACCAGGTTGTGGGGGGGTGGGGGTGGTGGCTGACCTGCCCCCTGCTGGCTGACCATGGTGATGCCGCCTACAGCCCTAAGAAGTGCACACACAGCTGGACAAATGACCAGTTATGGGCAGATTTAGGCCCCCAGCCCTGCCCAAAGCCACACTGCCCATGAAGAGGGTAGAAAGAAGGATCTGAAACATCAGAGCTTCTGTGAAAGCTTTCTCAGCCTCATTCGGTAAAGATAGGAACCAGTGACTGTAATGTAATATAAATGGTGACCATAATACAACGCCTGTGAAAGTGTTAGTCGCTCAGTCGTGCCCGACTCTCTGTGACCCCACGGACTGCAGCCCGCCAGGCTCCTCTGTCCATGGGATTCTCCAGACAAGAATACTGGAGTGGGTTACCATGCCCTCCTCCAGGGGATCTTCCCGACCCAGGGATTGGACTCATGTCTCCTGCGCTGCAGGGAGGTTCTTTACTGTCTGAGCCACCAGGGAAGACCATATATCTGGGTCCAATATCCACAGTCCTCCTTGGTATAGGTTTACATGTTCAAGACTCTGAATGTGAGTTCCTTGAAGACTTCTTTTTCTGAATCAACTATATATTTAAAAATCTTCCTAAGTGCTGGTCATTGAATGTGTTAGCTGAGCTCACTCTGTTGACAAAAGGGGGAGTCTCTAATTTGGTACCTGCTTTTCATCCCTCTCTCTCCTGGGCAGGGGGGTTGGGGGCTTTCAAAGAGCTCTAACACCACTGCTCAGCATTATGAAGTCAGGGGGAGGAAGCACGACTCTTTCAACTTCTCTGAATTTCCCAATGTGCTGTAACAAGGACAAATTATTTTTCCAGTTGGGATGTGTGTATGTGTGTGTATAAACTTTCATTTAAAAATTAACAAAAGATGACCTATATAGAGAGGAAAAATATATTTTAAACCGGGGCAGCTTCCTGACAAAGAGTGGCTGGCAGTGACCCCCCCACAACCCTCTGGTCCCTCCCCCCAGATGGCGGTCCCTGCTCCTTCCTAGGGCGTATTCCAGCCTGCCCCAGGCTTCTGCAATGTTCTATTTTTGTTTTCATTATTTAACCGTGTCCCATATACACGGCTAAGTGGAGTGCTCGGTTCCATGGCTTAATGGACAGCTGACCTCTGTATGCAGACGCTCAAGTCATATGGAGCTCCGCAGGCCATCAACTGCGGGCTGGGGGTGGGGGCGGACGCCGGGCGCACCTTCCTGAGGTCGACTTTAGTCCAAGGCTGAAGACCAGGGAGACGGCGGTGGCTGCGGGGGAGACCCAGGGCAGGGTGAAGCCGGCAGCGCACGCCAGGAGGGGTCAGGGCTGGGGAGGTGTGCAGAGCGCCAGCAGCTTGCTCTCGGGGCTGAATGGCTGTGGGGCTGGGGGCCGGACCACCACCTGGTTCTCTGCCTCTGCTGGCTGACGCGGGACTCGGAGCTCAGCTCCTGGCCCGGCTGGCTGGGGCTGTCCTGAGAACTGCCCTTTGGAGGACGAAGGGGCTGCAGGTCCTCTCCCTCATCGCCTTTCTTCATCGTGTAATTGCCAGACCTTCCAGGGACCCGACCGCCGAACCCCAGGGCGGTCACACGCGCGGGAGCCTGGGAACGCGGGTGGGCCATCGGGCAGACAGGGCAAGGCGCACGGGCAGGGTGTGCGGACCCCTCCGCCCCCGGCACTGGAGGCGTTTCGGACCTCACAGGCTCCTTCCACGAGCCCGGGAAGACGCTGTTGCAGAAGGTGTGATCCGCTCTGCGGTGAGCAAGCAGGCTGCTGCCCGAGGCCCTGCCCAGGGAGCGGGCCGGCAGGACGTGAACGCGCGTCCTCTGGGGCACAGTCCTCTGTGTCCACCCCGCTCCCCCCACGAGGCGGGCGCTTTTCCCAGGCGGACCCCAGCACAGAGCCCCCCAGTGCGATTCCCAGGACTCGGTCGGGGGCACCGTGACGGAGCCAGGCTGGGTTGGCCCCGCCCGGGGGCAGGCGTGGCCGGGGCAGGGGGCCTACGCTTCCCACTGCCCCCTCCCCGGGCGCCCGCCCCGGGGGCCCTCAGACGATGCGTGGTCCTCAGCCTTCCCACAGCAGCTCATTTGTCGGGGGAGGCGCGCGGCGCTGTCCCGGGGGCGGGGGGCGGAGATTAGTACAGAGAGATGTCTCTGCGCGGCCGCACCTCCCGGGGCTTCGTCTCCGCCCGCAGCGTCGCGGGAAACGCGGCTGCGGTTTGACACTAGCTGAGGATGAGGCGAGCTCCCTTAATGGCCAGCGTCGCCTGCTGCCCGCGGGTTGAAACGGGTCCTCAGCAAAGGCCCACGGCTGCCCCTGTGTCTGACACGGCTGTCCTGGCTCCTCTCCGCTGGGCATGGGGCCTGCTCAGTGGGGTCTGAACGCAGGTCACCAGCTGGCTGGGCAGATGAAGGAAGAGAATCGGAAAAACACCAACAGGGCCCCCCAGACCCATCACTCCTGCAGACACAAAGGTGCCAACCGTGGGCTCAAATGAGCTGAAGTGCAAGCGGTACAAACAGCATCATCGGCCAGTAACGCTTTAGTCTGAATTTGCAGAGCCCAGCCTAGGGGACGTCACAGCGCCTATGGAGCACTGGGGCTCCATGCAGCGGGCCCAGCCACGACTGGCCGGCCTCGAGCTGCTTGTAAGACAAGCTCTGGGCTCGGCTGTCTGACGCCCACCGGGCTTGGCGCCGCTGTTTTGCCAACACTGTGCTCCCACCTGGACGTCTCCGCTGACCTCCCAGGCCGTCCACTTTCTCAGTTGGGTCTGATTGATACCCTCACCAGGTATGTGAGGTGATACCTCTTGGTGCAGATGCTACCATGATGAAATACCGCAGCGTGGGTGGAGCCGCGACAGCTCCTGGCACATGGCGGCCGCTCCCCCTCCCCAAGCTTCTGCAAGTTTCCGAGGAGGGGTTGGGGGGACACGGGGGTGCCTTGAGGTCTGGAACAACGTCCCATAGGAAGCCTTCAGGGTGGTGGGGTTCCCTGTTCCTGCGATGGTGCCCCGCGCTGGGGCTCAGAGGTGGGTGCCAGGCCAGTGGACTGAGTCCAGGGCCACTAGCCCCAGCAGGGGCCCCTCTTCTTTACATTCTCAGGTCCGTGAATACCCCGGAGCAGAGGAAGCAGGTGTGGAAGACCTTTCCCCTGCAGCTTCACAGCCCGACTTGGTCCCCAAAGCCAAGCGCTCTTCACTCACATCTGTTCGGGGTTCAGACCCTGGCTCCACCCCAGCTGTGTGACCCCAGGCTCATTGCTTCATCTCTCTGGACCTCAGTTTCCATATGCGCATTTCGGCTGAAGCAGCACGTTCCAGGTGCTTCTCGACAGGACAGTCTGACTCGGTCCCACAAAGACTCCGGGAGGCCCTGACGTTTCCCACTCGTGAGGTGGCGCAGACTGAGACAGGGGTGGCCTCTGGGCCCGGCTCTGAGACCACGAGGCTGACGGCAGTCCCAGGCGACCACCCAGCCCGCAGTCGTGTCCTGGGGGCGAGGCTGTGGGGCCAGGTTGCCAGGGGTAGGTCTAGGAGAAAGGTCAAGATCACAGATACAGGCACTGCAGGCTTCCCGGGCGGCACCATGGTGAAGAGCCCGCCTGCGAGGAGGAGGGGACTAGGATTCGACACCTGGCTTGGGAAGATCCCCTGGCGAAGGAAATGGCAGCCCGCTCCAGCACTCTTGCTGGGAAATCCCCTGGACAGAGGAGCCTGGCGGGTTACAGTCTGTGGGGTCGCAAAGCGTCCGGCACGACTGAGCCCGCGCACAGACTGCCTGGTCCAGGGTGGAGGCAGAGTTCAAGGTGGTGGGGGGCGGGGTTAGGTTGTCCTGATTCAGAAGGTTAAAAAAAAGACATTTCCACACCCTGCCACCCTGCCCACCTTCTCCAGGAGACATCTCCTCCAGTAAAGAGGTGGGGGGCTCCTGACCACACCTCACCCAGTCATCCTGAGGTCTATCACAGACACGCCCTGGGCCCCAGAAGGAGGCAGCTGGCACTGGCCTTGATGCTGGACATGGCGCTGGGCGTCCACCAGCCCCGCAGACCGGCCAGGCTCCTGCAGAGTGAGTGAGGCTAGCCCGGGCGCCTTGGGCCTCTGGGACACAGAGGTGAGTGAGGTTCGCACCTCAGGGAGCAGCCACCTATTTTGAGACCAAGTGAGATTTACACCAGACGTCACCTGCTTCTCAGCGGTGAGCGGGGGTGTCTGCCTCTATCACCCCCGGGGAGGTGCGCCTTCCGGCAGCCAGCACTCACTGCCCACGCCTGCCGGCACCAGTCAGCGGGCTCTTGTTCGGAGGACAAGCCATGCTGAGCAGTGGATGCGGGTGCAGAGTCAGGACCCAGAAACGCAGGGAGGCTCCGGGGAGCCTGGCTTCCCATGAGCAGGGGTGGAGGTGGGCGGTCAGGAGTGCAGGTCCGGAGCAAAAGGTCTGGCTCTGTGACGGAGCAGCCAGAGGCCTCACGGTCTGAGCCCCACGTGACTGTGAAATACAGGCACCGTTGTTCAAAGGGTTTTGGGGAAAATAAGATTTGATGGAAACGTGGGGAAATTGGAACCCTCGCACATTGTCGGTGAGAGTGGAACATGGTGCAGTCGTGGTGGAAAGCTGTCTGGTGATGCCTCAGTAAGTCAAACATCGTGTCCTGCTCTGTGCGACCCCAGGACAGTAGCCCACCAGGCTCCTCTGTCCACGGGATTCTCTAGGCAGAAATACTGGAGCGATTGCCAAGCCCTTCTCAGGGGATCTTCCCACCCAGGGGTCAATCCTGAGTCTCTCATGTCCCCTGCGTGGGCAGGCGGGTTCTTTACCACGGAGCCACTTGGGAAGCGTGGAATCCCCAGAGGACCCAGCAATCCCACCTCGAGGGGCACAGCTCAGAGAGCGTTCCCAGCAGCATTCACACCGCGTCTGGAGCTGTGTGCGCGGCGGGTTGGCGTCTACACCACGTCTGTTGTCTGCCTCTTAACTGTATCAGTGCAGCGCCCGATGGGGAAACACTTGCCCCTTCGTGTGAGAATTAAGGAACCTGAGGCGCAAAGGAGATGGCCTGCCCAAAGTCACAGAGCGGTCCGGCTCCCACCCCACGGCCCACTCTGGGGACGAGGTGGCGAGGAGCCTGGGGATACAGCCCCTGAGCAGCACTGACCAGCCCAGCCCAACGTCTGCTCTGCGGAACGGACTCAGCATGAGGGGCAGCCCCGTCGTCAGTTCTGATAACCTGTGCTGCCATCGCGGGGTCTGCCTGCTCTTAACGGGAGAAGTACCCAGAGACCTGCACTTCCGAGGGGCCTGGCCCACCCTCTCAGGACCCGAGTGTGGGTGCCCTCCCAGAGCCCAGCTCTCTCCCCAGGCCCGGCCCTGCCCCCCTGCCCAGCTGGGCCTCCCGTGAGCTGCAGACACAAGTACCCAGGGACAACTGCCGCGGCTTTGCTGGAAGCCCTGCCGGGAGCAGCTCCACCTCTGGCCCTGCTCAGGCCGGGCCGCTGCCGGCTCCTGTCCCGGAGAGAGCCCTTCCTGTGCCCCCTGACCCGAGCCGGCGGCCTCGGGCCTGGCTGGGCTTCACTGCAGAGAAAGGCTTGCGGAAGCTGGGCTCCGGGGCGGGAGGGCCTGCTGCCCCTCGCTGCTGGGCTGGGAACCGGGCGTGGGCTCTGGGGACCCCTCCCCATGTGGGGGACCCCTCCCCATCCAGATGACGACACCCGGCGGCCGCGGCTTCCCTGAGCCAACACGAGGGCTGCTCCCGCCAGCTCAGAGTCTGCTTCTGGATAACGAACCCTGGCTCTCATTTCCCAGATGTCCCTCCGTAAACAGGAGCTACTTCGACAGCGAGAAATTAAAACAACAAACAACGAGGGGCCTGAAGACTGAAGTGGCCGCCTTCCAAAACGCAGCTCTTGAACCACATGTCCGCCCCAAGCCTCCTCCCCCCGCTCACTGCCGCTCCTGCCCAGGTGCTGGCACGAGGGGCCTGGCACCCCCTTGAGCACCAAGGGGACCAGAGTTCTGCCCTTGCTGGGCCACCTGTCAGCCTTGTGGTTTCAGGGGAGTTACTTCACACCTCCGGGCCTCGATGTCCTCATCTGTGAAGTGGGGATGATAAAGCCCACTGCCCAAGGCTGCTGGAAGACTGTTAGTCTCAGTCCTGTCTGATTCTTTGTGACCCCGTAGACTGTATCCCGCCAGGCTCCTCTGTCCTTGGAATTCTCCAGGCAAGAATACTGAGTGGGTTGCCATTCCCTTCTCCAGGGGATCTTACTGACTCAGGGATCAAACCCGAGTCTCCTCCATTGCAGGCGGATTCTTTACCGTCTGAGCCACCAGGGAAGCCTCCAAGACTGCTGGGGGTACTGAACTAATAGTTCAGCCATCAGCGGGTCTGAACCAGATCCACAGAGGTGGTGCCACTGTCCTCTAGAAACATCCAGCCTCAGCCTCCCCCAACGCGCCTGACACACATGGGACCCGACCTGCTCCAGGTCCCATGGCCCCTGCCCACGGCCCCGGGGTGGGCCCCACAGTCTCGTGCAGCTGACGCACTCTTCTTAAGGTCAGGCCAGCTCCTTGGGGCGCCCGGGGCCCGTGGTCTGCAGTGACACGCCCGCGGGCCCTGAGGGTGGACGCTGTGACAGCTGGAGCCTACCTCTGCGCAGTTGCCCATCTGGGTCCTGGTGAAACCAGACGGTAGGTCTCACTCGGGCCCCAGGACGGGCCGTGGTCCCCTACCCCACTGCTGCTTCTGCCTGAGCTGCTCTGAGCAGGAGGAGTTCCCAGGCTTTGCCCTGAGAAATCTGGGTTCAGATCTCCATCTGCTGCTCGTTAGCTGGGCAACCATGAGCGAAGGCACAGCCTCTCCAACCCCCAGGCCTCTCAGCTGTCAAATGTGTTTGCAAACAAAAAAATTAAAAAAAAAAAAAAAAACCCACTCACCCCCTAAACCCTGCCAGCAATGCTGTTACTATCACATGATTTTACCAACGAGGAAACGAGAGAGCAAGTCGTTTGGTCAAGGTTCCTGGGCCGTGAGCACTGGAGGCCAAGAGCAACCCCCCACCCCGAGGCCACACGCACACCCCCTCCCCGTGCGTGTGTGCTCAGTCGCTCTCTGTGGTCCCACGGACTGTAGCCCGCCAGGCTCCTCTGTCCATGGGGTTCTCCAGCAAGAATACTGGAGTGGGTTGCCATTTCCTTCTCCAGGGATCTTCCCGACCCAGGGATCAAATCCAGGTCTCCCACGTTGCAGGCGGGTTGTTTACCACTGAGCCTCCTGGGAGGCCCACCACCTGCCCCCCATCATTTTCACGTTTTAAGGGTGCCTGCTGCAGACCGCTGGCTAAGCCTGTCTGGAGTGGGCTGTGGGGTGGAGAGGACCTGGGCGCCCCCAGGCTTGGGGGGAGGTGCACCCTCTCCTGGCCTCCGCTCTCTCCTCCCTCCACACCTCCTTCTGCTCAGACCTGAGCTCCAGAGGGCCCTCGGGGCTCCACGAAGCCGGGGCTGGGATCTTCCCTGAAGCACCGCAGGGGTCCTGAAATGTATGGGAAAGGGAACCCTTGCTCCTGCCCCGAGCTCTAGGGAGAAGGGGGCCTGGAGAGGAGTGGGAACCTGCCTGGGCCACACTGGAGCTCAGCCCTGGGCTCCAGGCCACCCCCAGGCCGGGGAGCTCCTGCTTCGGCCCCACCCCACCCGGAAGGCTCAAGGGCTGCTCCCCACGGCCCTCCTGCCCCAGGCATCCATCGGGCGTCTTCTTCCAGTGAATAAAGATTCCAGCAGGGACGGGATTTCCCTGGTGGTCCAGCGGTCAAGAGTCTGCCTGGCAATGCAGGGGATGGGGGTGTGATTCCTGGTCAGGGAGCCAACAGCCCACGTGTCACAGACCGACCAAGCCTTCGCACCCCAACTGGAGAGTCTGTGCGCCAGCCTGATACGGTGACGGTCCCTCGTGCCAGAGCTAAGACCTGGTGCAGGCAGAGAGATGGATGATAGATGTAAATAGATGAGACACAGATGATAGACAGATTAACAGATGATAGGTGATAGAGGATAGATAAATGAGACACAAATGGTAGATTAATAGATGATAGGTAATAGATGATAGATAGATGATAGATGATTGATCGGCGATAGATGATACATAGATGACAGATAGAAGATAGATGTTTGATAGATGATTGGTTTGATAGATGATATTTGATAGACGATGGATGACTGATTACAGATAGATGATACACATGATAGATAGGTGACAGACGATAGATGATAGGTGATAGATGATACATAGATGATAGATATATAGAGAGATGATAGATAGATAGATGATATAGATTGATAGATGATAGGTGATAGACAGATAGACAGACAGATTAAAGAATCCAGCAAGGAGAGCTGGGGCCTGCCTGCCCGACAAGGTCATCCCTGCAAACCACGGGCCGCGGGCACCACAGAACCCCAGGACGCAGCCCTCTTCACGGGGCACACACCTCCTGCGAGGGCCTCACACCCTCGACAGCCCTGCACACGACGGTTCAGAGACGTCCTCCCGGGTTCTCCCATCTGGCACTCCAGCCCCGGGGGAGACCCGCCGTGCGCGGTGGGGGTGCAGTGAGGGGAGAGCGCGGTGCTCCCAGGGAGGTCGTCTGCGTCCTGTGCTGACGGGTGAGCCTTAACTCTTGGGTAAGTTTTAAACCCACTTTTCCAGGCGTTAATAGGAACCTATTTCTGCCATGAGTCACTTCCAAACTGGTTAACTGAGATTCTCTAAGCAGTCTTGGGGGCCGCAGGGTGGAGCCGAGGGGGCCGCCCCACCCGCGCTGGGCTACGCGGGGGTGCAGCTTGCGAGGAGCCTGGTTGGCATCAGTTGAGGAGCCCAGAACCCGGCCGGGGGCGGGGGGGGGCTGTGACTCAGAAACGGAGCCCCTCCCCAGCTCTCGGGAAGGGGAGGGAGAGGGAGGCTTGACTTCCCTTGACCTCTGGAGTCCTTGCTCTGATCTCTCCAGAGGGCAGGGCTGCCGCCCAGCGAACAGATGCGAACAGATGCTCGAATCCGGACCAGAAGCCCGTGGCGGACTGAGACCGGAGGGTGCAGCCTGCGCCCTGGCTTCCTGGGGGCGCAGGGGACCAAGGACGACACCCCCCTCCGCAGACCCCAGGCCCAGCGGGGCTTCCAGTCTCGGCCCCAGGGCCCCTCACCAGGGGGCCTTCTCTGAGCCCCTCTGGGAAATGGCACCCCACCCCAACCTCGAAGAGCACACCCCCCGCCCCCTCACTCCCCCACCAGCACCCCACCCTGCCCCCCAGCACCCCACCCCCGTCCCCCCAGCACCCCACCCCCCAGCACCCCCACCCCGGCGCCCTCCGCTCCAGCCCCGCCCTCCGCTCCAGCCCCGCCCTCCGCTCCAGCCCCGCCTGCTGGCTGTCCTTTCTTTAGCACACGTGGTGTGTCTCCCTCTAAAGAAAGCTGCTCCTAAGGGAACGGGATGAAAGTCTTTTCTTCACAGTCAGGGCCCAGTGGGGCCGGCAGTGGGCGACGCTGGCCTCTAGGGGACCTCGGGTCTGCCTCTGGGGGGACAGGTTTGGGTGTCAAAGTGGGAGGGGTGTCTCCCCACTGCGAAAGGCCAGGGCTGCTCCTAAACCCCCCGCAGAACAGAGGACCCCTCCCTGCAAAGAATAATCTGCCCCAGAGGCCAGCAGAGCCTCTGCGGTGTGCTCACCACTCACAGGAGCGGCCCGTATACAGTAGGTGCTCAGTGAGCGACAAAGAACGAAGAGCTGCTGTGGTCAGTCACCACCACCATTACTGCTTAAAACAGACATGCTTGAGAATGGGCTTCAGGCGGCACTAGTGCTGAAGAACCGGCCTGTCAACGTAGGAGACATGAGAGACGCAGGTTCGACCCCTGGGTCAGGAAGATCCCCTGGAGGAGGACATGGCAGCCACTCCAGCGTCTTGCCTGGGAAAGCCCATGGACGGAGCAGCCTGCTGGGTGGGCTACCGTCCATGGAGTCACGAGAGTCAGAGACGACTGGATAAACTTAGCATGCACGCAGGTTGAGAACAGTCTTTAAGGACGGCCGTGCTTTGGGGCTTCATGGCAACAGGTCATCCTGGGGACCCACGACCTCTGAGCCCTTCCCTCAGCAGCACCCGACGAGCGGCGGACGGTCACCGCTGGGCCATCGGCAGGCAGGCCCAGTCCTCGGCTCAGGCCCCAGCGGCCTGCCCCTCCCGCAGGGGGCCTGCTGGGGGCCCCGCTCAACAGGGACGGTCAGTTCTCACCCCCATGTCCCCAACACTGGCCCTCACGTTGGAAAACCCAGGACAGCGTGCCTGGCCAGGCCGGGGGCCACCTCCACGAGCAGTGAGGTGACCCCAGCCAACCCTGCAGCCCTGAGACAGGGGGTCTGCGTGAATCACGATGCTCCTGCTGTTTTCTGGGGAAGGCCGCCGGGGGGCTGTGGGGACGCATGGAGCCTCCCCCTCACCCCCGCCAGCACAGCCCAGCACCTGCTGACCTGACAAATAATGCGGCGGTTTTAAACTGCCAGCACAGCTAGCCAGGCTCCGTCAGAGCTAAGAGCACCTCCTATACTCAGGGCACATCACACCTCACACAGCTGCACTGTCGCTGGGAGGTGGGGGGGGGCAGCTTGCTGTCCCCGCAACCCCCCACGGGACTGGAAACTTCTATCTGCTCGTTCTCGCTCAGCAGACTGCCTGCCCTCCAGTCCCGCTACGATTCCCACTTAGGGTCACAACTTTCCCTGCCTGACTTCCCCTACCCCGACTCCCCAAACCTTCCTTCTCCTGGGAGCTCATACCCGCGCCTTTCTCCGCGGAACTCAGAGGCTTGCCAGTACAGCACGTTCTCTTTCCCCCCCTCTCCATCTCCCCTCAGGTCCTGAAAGCCTTTAAACAAGTCACCTACGCTTAGGTTTAGCAGCTGACTTAACTGGGTACAAAGCCACTCATAGGCAAAGGAATGAGTCTCTAATGGTGGAATATTAGGCAGCAGAGAGCTAGGTTTAGAGGAACAGGATGCTATCTGGTGGGTTTTCCTGGTGTCCCTGAGGTCACAAGTAGCTGGTCCTGATTCTGCCAGGGAGGAAGGCTAACCCAAAACCCAGGATGGACTGAAGGAGCAGGTGTGTGCTCACTGACCACCCAGGAATGAACCAGGAGGCTGTGCGGGGCAGGCCCAGGGCAGCTAGGGTTGGAAGCCTGAGCAGAAGGGTCAGCTCCCCCGAGGGGGGGCTGGGTAGAGACTGGGTTCCTATGTCCCACCTGCTTTCTGGGAACCTGAGCCCAATCCGTGAACATCTCTGATACAAAGACTCACACCCCTGCCCCCAGCTCTGAGGACAGCACGAGGGGGCCCAACCTCTCGAGTCCAGGGTCCGAGAGTCAGGTGGAGCCTGGAGGAAGCAGAGTTGACTGGCCCGGGTTGTCCAGTGAGCCAACACAACACCTGTGTCCTTGCTTCCCATCACAACCCAGCCCCATTCCAGATGAGGGAGCTGAGGTTGGAGCCTGTGTTTCCCACCACGACCTACGGCCTGCCTCCTCAGGTCAAGCGTGAACAGTTCAGGCCGCCTCCCCCTGCACTCCCCTCCCCAGCCGCAAGCCACGGAACCCCACCTCGCTGGCTAAGAATGGCCGAGGTCTCACAGCTGGCTCCTAGCTGGGGCGGTGAGGAGTGCAGCCCACCAGGATGCCCCATGCCACAAAGCGACACGGGGCACAGGGCGCCCCGCTCCACCCTGCCCCCATGTGAGAGGCAGGCTGAAGTCTGGGGTGGGGCTGACTTGGTGGCCACTACAATTTTTGCCCCCTTTCTAGCACCCTGGGGACCTGGCCCTGGGACATGTCCCCAGCTGCCTCCAGCTGCCTAGTCCGTGGAGAAGTGAGGCGAGCTCGCGTGTCTCAGGCATGCAGGGGCCCCCGGAGGGAGTGCCGGCCATGGGCCAGCAGAGCGCGCAGCCAACCGAGATGCCCATGGTCCTGGGATGTCCTGGGGCCAGGGCACCAGATCTGAGCCAAGGACCCCTGTGCCTACCCAGGTGCAATCTGGGCTGTTAATGCATCAAACCCTGGGCACGTGGGGCTGCGGGAGTGGGCGGCAGTGGGGCTCCGTCCTGCTCTCCCCGAACGGTGTGGGCAGGGGCCGGCGTGGGGACAGCTGCGGGGTGGCTTCTGTCAAGCTAAGCCAGGCCCCCAGCGGGGCCCCTCTGCTGGGTCCTGGGCTTGTCCAGTGAGTGGTGGGTCCCTGCTCCTTCCCGATCGAGTCTCAACCATGAAAAGGGACACTGATGTGACCAGTCCCGGGGAGGGGGGCAGGTGAGAGCCGGTGGCCCCAGCACTGCGAGCAGGCACCCGGGTCAGCACTGGGGGGCCCAGAATGTGAACCCCCAGCCCCCCACCCCCTCCCCGCGCCCAGCCAAGTCCCAGGGGATTCTCTCTTCAGTCCTAGGAAGAAGCAATCTGACTTCACTAAAAAATTTTAGCACACTGAGTCTTCATCAGCTGCCAAATTAGGGTGAGGGCAGAGAGAGAGGCTACGACGTCTTTGGAACGGGGAGGGGCTTGGAGGGCCAGGGAGACGCGTCGCTGTGGGGCTGCACCTGCCCGCACGTCCTCCGGCCCCGCACCCGCGTCTCGCCGCGCGTCCATCTCTGCTCCGCGGCCTTTGGCTGGACCCATCCTCCGGCCCCCTGGAGGAGCACACTCGCCACCCCCACCGTCCCCGCGGCCCCGCCGGGGCGTCCGGAGCAGGCGGACCCGCGGTGGGACCACAAGGCCGGTGCGGACCGACAGCCCAGTTCGACAGGTGGTGGGGGGCTACCCCCGTACCACCCCGACAATCGCTGCCCGCGGCGCTATTCAAGTTTGCCGTGGGCGTGCGCGCTCAGCTTTGGAGAGGGTAGTCCAGCCGCGCCCGCACAGAGGGGGCGTCGTCACCTCCCCCGCCCCCGGCGAGACAGACAGACAGACACACACACGCACACACGCTCCCCCCACCGCGCCCCTTCCTTCCGCGCGCGGGACTGGGGCGCGCGCACTCGGGGACAGTCCGGCCCCCGCCCGGCCCCGCGGTAATGGGGGGCAACCCGCGACCGGCCCAGGCTCGGGGGCTCGGCCCCTGGGGGCCCGCGAGGGAAAGCCGGTCCCCGGCCCCGGCTCCTACCTCGCAGGAGCGGCAGCGGCCCAGCCCTGGTCGCGGGTCCCTCGCCGGCTCCGCGCGGGGCTCGGGGAGCCCGCCCCGTCCGTCAGTCCGTCCGCACGAACAGCGCCGGCGACCGCGGCCGCAGCTCCGGCTCGGGAGGGCGGGGCCGGCGGGGCCGGCGGGGCGGGCGGGCGGGGCCTCCGTCCTCGGCCGCTGCGGTGGGGGCGGAGGGGGCTGTGCTCGCGGCATCCGCCGGGGAAGCGCGCGCGTGGCGGGGACACAGCTGCGCCCAGCTTGCAGGTGGAGAGTCGGGGGCTGGGGTGGGGAGCAGAGGGATCCGGGGGCCGCCTAGAGCTCGGCCAGGACCTGCCTCCCCGGACTTGAGTCAGACACCCTCCGCTTCCAGCTGCAGCTGCAGATGTGTGAGCGGCCCCACGCCGCCGCCATCCGCAGACAGCTCCGCCGCCAGCTGGTGTGGCGACTACTTCCCGCGCACTGGGCGCTGCTGAGAGCGCTCTGCTCTCTGAAACCCTCCCGCCCAACAACCCCATTGTGCGGGTGGGAAAACTGAGGCCAGAGCCCCGAGGGACGTGCGTGGGCCGCGCAGCGCAGCTGAGACCGCCTGGCTCCCGGGTGTGTGCCCTTAAGCACATCGCTTGCCCCTCGGAAGCACAGGATGGAAATATACGTACAGTAAACGACGAGCTGTGCTCAGTTGCTTCAGTCACGTCCAACTTTTTGCCTCCGCACGGACTCTAGCCCGCCAGGCTCTTCTGTCCGTGGGGTTCCCCAGGCAGGAATATCGGGGTGGGCTGCCAGGCTGGCCTCCAGATCTTCCCGACGGGGACTGAGCTCGCCTGTCTCATGTCTCCTGCATTGGCAGGCGGGTTCTTTACCACTAGTGCCACCGTAACAACCGATATTTTTTATTTCTTCTTTCTTCAGTTTATATGTGTCCCTTATTCTCTGGGTCCCTGAGCATCGCAGGACGTTGTCATGTATAAATGGGGTCACGAGGCATTGGAAGTACTGAAGGGCTGTGGGGAGGACACACCGGGTGTCTGTTCACAGCATTTTAGGCCTGAAAACTACCCAACTTTCCGTCTTCACCCACCTTCCCCAGGAGTGTGTTCCTCTCCACTCCCAGGGTCCCCTGGAGAGGTCACCCCAATGAAGGTGTCCACATCTCTCATCTGAATGGAGTCCAGCCTCTCTCAACCTCCCAGCCCCCACCATCCCCAAACTCTTGGATGGAAGGATTAGATGGAAACTGGGCTTCAGCCTGATTCTGCCCCTCCCAGGCTGTGTGACTTGGACAAGTTACTTGACCTCTCTGAGTCTCCTTTTCCTCCCCTGTAACCAGGGCTGATCTGGTGGGTATGTGCATTCATCCAGAACCTGCCCTTGGCTCAGTTGGTTTAAAGATCTGTTTTTGTCTGTTTTGGCCATCTTAAATTGTTTAATCATTTTGAACAAGGGACCATATTTTAATTTATCCCCCGAGCCCATAAACTATGCAGCTGGTGCTGGTGACAACCCTCCTTATTGGGTCACTGCAACACTTCACTGGGGTGATGTTTGCACAAACATCTAACAACCAGCTCGTGACAGAAGTTAGTTCCCTTTCTCTGATCTTGTCTTGAAGAGAAGGTCACTAGGTGGACAAAGGGCTGGGCAGGCAGTTTCATGGGGAGGGGCCGGGCTGGGCGAAGGTGTGAGGACACCAGTTACGTTCAGGGAAAGGCCGCGGTCTGGACGGTGGGGAGGTACAGGCAGGGGCGGAGAGCGGCGGGCCACAAAATGGAGGACCCCCTAGACCAGGGCGACAGGCCTTCTGGCTCCTCCAGGAGCTGGGACCTGGGGCCTGGAGGCTGTGAGTAGACGCCCCAGGCAGGGAAGGTGGGTGGCTCTCTGCTCCAGCAGCCTCGCTGGCAGTTGGCCGGGAACTGGCTGAGCTAATGAGGCGGGCGCTGGATGCCGTGGGCGGGAGCCCCGCTCCAAAGCCGCCAGAGCAGCCTGCTGACAAGCTCACTGTCGACATAATGGGGAAATTCTGCAGGTGTGAAGCCCAGCAGTGTGCCTGGGGACCTGGGGACTCCAGGCCTGATGAATAATGGAGCAGTCCCTCTTCCCGGGGCTTCTTTCTTGCCTTTCAATAATTCATGCATTCCCGGGGTTCAGGCATTTCATAAAACCTCAGCCTTTTCTGAATCCTGGGCCCAGCTGATGGCTTTATGCGTTAGGTCTTAATTAGAAACAGACAGGCAGGGCCGTGCACTCAGCCACACGTGCCTTGTTCCCGACAAGGAAAATCTCCTGTCACATCCTGGAGGAGGAAGGGGCACCTGGGGCCCCGGAGGTGGAGGTGGGGCCGGCTGCCCTGGGCGGGGGGGGGGTGGGAAGGCCCACACGGAGGCGTCCCCGGTAGCGAGGAGACTGCACACCGTATGCTCAGCACCCCTCGAGCCAGGCCTCTTCAGGGGCCAATTCGGGGACATCTGAGAGAGGTGACGTGGGTCTCTCTCAGGTGGGAACTTAGCGGCCGTGAGTGCTCCGCCGTCCAAGTTCGCGGCCTTTGGGCCTGGGGAGTGCTGTGTCGCTCTGACCTTCCAAGTGATGTCTCAGAGCAGAACCTCCTGCAGACCTGTGATGGACGCATGGCCTGGAAGGAAAGAAAAGCTTTCCTGTGAAGCCGCTGGGCTGGGAGGGTCGTTCGCCTCAGCTGGACATTGTGGTCTAACCCGGTTGGTCTTCCTGCCACCTGCCCGCCCGCCCTTTCTCGTATTTTCTCGTACCTGCTGGTCATGCCCTTGGGAGCACGTGGGTTACACAGCCTGTGCAGGAAGGAGATGGGCTGTGGACCCTGAGCTCCCGGTCCACGTGGTCGCCAGTGGGGAGGAGGGGCGAGGGGCACAGACAGAGGAAGCTGTCAGGATGTTGGGATGGACGGGCTCGGAGTCTCCCAGCAGATGCAGGTCAAGTTTGAGATGAGCGCGACCTCAGGGCCTGGGGGTTTCTCAGTGTGTGTGTGTGCACACGCACGTGCATGCGTGTGTGTGCGTGTGTCAGAGGGAGGGAAGAGGGCCTGGGAGGGCTCGGGGCCGGGGGCCTGAGCTCGGGCGGAGCCGCTCTGCGGGGCTGGCGGACAGCAGCAGCCGGCGCCCGTCTCCGCCGCACTCACCCTCGTGTGTTGCCGCACTTGGCTCCCAAGCAACCCTCCAGGCGAGGAGGTGAGTCCCTTCTATTCCACAGGAGGAAACAGAGGCCTCAAGAAGCGTTTGCCCCAGAAATAAGGGCATGAGGGCGCTCGAGGAGGCCGGCACATTCCGGCTCGCAGGCGTCGCTCCCCCGAGTGGACGTGGCCGCTCGAGGGGCCCTGGGCCCCCCTGACCCTCAGGCACCCGGACCGCACGCCCCTCCTCGCCGGTCACCCCGCAGCGCCATCCAAGCTGTTTTCACCCCTGCCCTCCCGACGCCCACCGAGGGACTGGCAGGTCTCCCGCAGGGCCCTGAAGAGCCCCGAGCCCCGTGCCTCCACAGGAAGCTCCTGCTCCCCGGAGCGGGGCCTGGGAGCGGTCACGCAGCCGCACGTCCTTGCCGGGTGACCGAGCAGCCGCGTGCATCCCCCACTGGCTGCCCTCCAAGCTGCCCCCCCGCCCCCCGGGCCCAGCTGTCCACCCTCTGCTCCCATATCTGTCCCCTTGGCAACTAGATTCTGGCTTATAAAACGGTTCCAAGGGCAGGGGAACCCATCTACCAAATGAAGACGCTTCTCCATCACAAAAGCCGAGAAAGTGGCCAAGTGCCCAAGAAAAGAGTGTTGAAAGGACAGCCTGGTTGGGCTGAGAGCCGCGGAGCGGGGAGGGCAGGGGCAGGAGCCTCGGCAGGAAGCGTCTGCGGGTGTCCGGGAAGGGGCTCGCGCGGGCACAGCTCCCTGTGGGCTTAGGAAGCGCGCAGGGGCGGAGCGGCTTGGCAAAGGTGATGGCCGCAGCCCGACCCGAGACTCTCTGGTCCGGGAAACCTTCTGCCTGCTGACTCCCGGGGCTCAAGATGCAGAGAGGATGCAGGGAACAGGTCCTCCGAACCCCGGGGGAAGGGACGTGTGTCTCTCACCAAATCCACAGACACTGGCCACGTGGACCACCCTCTCACTGTGCACTGGCCCAGGGACCTGCTCGGGCTGCTGTAGCTGGGATACTAATGTGCAAGGAAGCCCTGGACCACCCAGCGGCCGGTCCTCACACCTCCTCCCTGCCCCTAATCCCGGCTATTGCCAAGTGCTCTCTGCTTCTGCGGAGTCACTGGTCTGGATGCTTCATACAAGTGGAGTCTTATAATACACAGCCCTTGCGTCTGGCTTCTTACACTTAGCGTAACATTCTCAAGCCCCATCCACGTGGTAGCTGCGTCAACACTCATTCCTTTTGCTTCTAACATTCTATTGTATCACGATTTGTTTATCCTCTCACTGGCTGAAGGGTATTTGAGTAATTCCACCTCTTGGCTGTTGAGAATAGTGTGATTGTGAACACATGTGTACATGTATTTGGACACCTGTTTTCAATTCTGTTGGTACATGCATCAGAGTAGAACTGCTAGATCACAGGATAATTCTATGTTTAACTGTTTGAGTAACCGACAGAATTCTCTACAGAGGCAAACTATTCCCATCAGTAATGGATAAAGTTTCCAATTTCTCCACATCCTTCCTCTTTAAAATGATGATGGTGTGTTTGCCACTGCCCTCCTCGCGGTGAGAACCGTGACACTGATTTCCAGGACAAGGCGTCTGAGGACACAGGTAGTGAAGGTGAGGGGGAGCTGGGAACAGGCCGCGCTGGTCCCGGAAGCCTGTGAGCCGTGGAGCTTGTCCAGAGGCTGTGGCCGACCTTCCAGGGCGAGCGAAGGTCTGTGGGAGTCACCTGGGCTTGGTTCTAGGGCTCCCTCTGGGCAGGACAAATTGGCCTCTCAAAAACATGGACCTGCTTCAGATTACCTGGAAGCCTCCAGCTTCTGGAGAACTTGATTCAGAATGACACATGCCTTAGCCATCACTTGCAAAGATCACAGATGCTGCTCACACTGGGGAGAGGAAAAAAATCTCCCTCCCTCGGTTCTTACCATCGACTAGAAAATGTCTGACATTTCCTGGCAGGTCTGATGTCTATTCATAGGAGAAAGCTTAACTCAGTCTGTGTTTCCTGACCCTTTTCAAGAGAAAGATAATGATGATGGTGAGTTTGGTGAGATGATGGTGAGTTCACCCCAGTGGTGATGGCCCACTGGGGTGAAAGGTCAAAGCTGCTCGAAGCACGGGGGCGACCGGTTCTGGGGCCCCCGCCACTCCACAAGCGGTACCTCCGACCACCTGGAACTCACTGATCCCAGCACGTGTGTGCCGGGGTGAGAGGGGTCTGAGAGTCAACGTCATCTGTCAACCATGAGGAGACCTGGGTAAATTTCTTGATCCCTTAAGTTCTGGTTTCATCTTCCCTGGTGGCTCAGCTGGTAAAGAACCCACCTGCAATGCAGGAGACCCTGGTTCAATTCCTGGGTCGGGAAGATCCCCTGGGGAAGGGAAAGGCTGCCCACTCCAGTATTCTGGCCTGAAGAATTCCAGGGACTGTGTAATTCATGGGGTTGCAAAGAGTCGGACACAACTGAGCGACTTTCACTTTCATCATTTGAAACAGGCACATAAAGCCTGCAACACCTAAGTTTGTGGAGAGAATGAAGAAGACAGAATCTTCAAAGTATTTAGCAGCATAGGGTCTGGTGAAGAGTAGCAGCTCTTTATGATTTTGTCACATGTCCTCTTGTAAGTCTCTTTGGGGAGGGTAGCGCTCCTTGACGGTTCATCTACCAGCCTGCTGGGCAGGGCGGGGCGGGGTGGGGGGCGCACTTTGGGGCACCAGGAGCACCGGGGTACTGGGGCACCAGGCTGGGCCAGGACTGGGACACCCCCGGATGGCCCTGCGGGGGGGGGCCCACCGTGGAGGATGACACCCCCAGATGGCCCTGCGGGGGGGGGGGTCCTGCTTGGGGGGGTCCCCTCGTGGGAGACTACACCCCCGGAGGCCCTGCAGATGCGTGGGGACAGGGTTGCTCCAGAGGTCATAGCAGAGCGTCCTGAGCCACACCGGGGAGAAGCACCCCAATTCTCCCTCCTCCCTGGGGTGACCACCTGCCCCCTGTGCCCAGCGCTACACGAGCTCCTCTTTGCACCACCCCCAGGCCGCTGGCCGATATCTGGAGACACCTTTGGCTGCCAGCTGGGGTGAAGGGCTCCAGTGGACAGAGGTGAGGGATTCTGCTGGACACTGGGATGCCCAGGACAGGCCCCACAGCAAAGAATAGTGGATCCTCAAAGGTCACAGTGAGATGCCTGTCAGGTTGAGAAATGTCAGCCGGAGAAATCTTGAAATAAATAAAGCAGATCCACGTGCACGACCTGAGGGATGGGGGTCAGGAGGCAGCTCTTGGCAGAAGTGGCCGGTCTGCTGCAGATGGTCCTGGTTCTGTCCACGGCCTGGGAGAAGGAACAGGTCTGTCTTACTGCCTTACCGGTCAGTTATCCAGTCACTGCCGTCAGAAACAATGTCACCCTCTGTGGAGGAAAAGCCCTGCACAGGGGACTGGGTTCTGTTCCTTCTGAGTCCTGGCCAAGCCTGGCACGGGGTTGGGGTCAAGGTCCTGGGGAGGGGTCAGGGTCAGGGGTCAGGGTCCTGGGGAGGGGTGGAAGCTTCAGAGAGACACAGAATCACTTAGGGCTTTGAGGACCAAAAGATCATCCCAACTTCCAAACAATTTCTCTGTGTTTTCATCCTAATAAAATCTCCCGGCATCTCTTCTCTGGCCTTCATCTTCCCTCCAAAGCTAGCTTATTGGTACTTGCACTGTTTTGCTATAAATTGGTCTTCCTGCCACGGTGCGTTTTGCCATTGAGCCCTGGATAAGGACTTCTGGAAAACCATGCAACACGTTGTTCTTTCAGACTGAAAAGCCCCCAGGACCACTTTGATGTCGAGCTGGTCTCTCCCAACAGCCCTTCGGGGCGTCCACAAGCCTTGGAAGGTCATCGGAGGTGGCTTGCAGCAGGTGTCCTTGCCCAGAACCCACAGTGCCCTGAGGATGCTGGGGTTCCTGAGCTTGGGTCACACCATGAGGACCCATCCCCCAGGGCTCTAGAGGACCCACGGTCCCCCCAAGTCAGCCCCAGATTGCGTTCTGCTAGGACGGTGACAAGGTAGCCATGGACGTTGAGGGTGTTCCTGACAGACTGCAAAGTGGCCACAGCAGTTAAAGCAGCGGCCCCGCAGCCCTCCCGCCCTGACCCCGGGAGGGACCGCCCTGTGCGGCTCCGCCGACAGGCCGCGGAGTGTGGAATCAGGTGGCTTCTCTCCTCGGCCACGGGGGCCTGGACTGCCTGGAGCCTGACCCCGAGGGCCTCCCCGCCTGACCCGCTGGGAGAAGCCAGGAGGAGGCGGAGTCGGCTGAGATGTTGAGAAAACCGGCAGCCAGCAGAGGAGGCAGAAACACATTGAGAGGGCCGCACGCTGTGTGCTTCCGTTTATGTAACTCTGGGAACGCGGGTGGGGAGGCATCAGCCCCCGCTGGGGGCTGGAGCAGGGGCGCGGCGTTTGCGGACCCAGCGGCCCCTGTCTTGAATACGGTGGTGGTCCCGGGGATCTGTGCACAGGACCGAATTCATAGAACGCACAGGGCACGGAAGACCTGTGGGAGTGGGATCAGGCTGCGGTTGGTTAGTAGCTCCTTTCCTCGGCTGACGTCCTGATTTGGATCATGTGCTGGGATTATGTAAGCCATCACCGTGGGGAAATCGTGGTGGTGGGTAGGTGGGAACTCTGTATTATTTTTATAAATTCTTTTGAGTCTTAAATGATTTCAAAATAAAAGGTTTTAGAAAGAAAGAGAGAGCTGAGATGCTGACATGAGTGACAGAAGAGACCCGCCTCTCCAGAGCGCCTCAGATTGGAGGTTTCCAGGCCTGGGTGGCCCATCTGTGTTGACTGCGGGCCAAGAAGCAGAGCAGGGCAAACTCCTGGTGCATAAGCCTTGGTGTGCACTTTTTATTATTTCCTCAGGAAAAATGTCCCCCGCCACAGAACTGCTGTGTGTAAGCGCGTTTTTAAGACTCTTGTTACTTGTGCCAAATTTCCCTCCAGAAGGATTGTACCAATTTATACTCCCACCCGCAGCTCAGGGGAGGGCTAGCTTTCCCAGTGCTTGCCAAAATTGGGTTTTAATCTTTAAAGAAGGCTTAATTTTTGCCAAGGTAATACTTAGAACTTGAAGTCTTATTATTATTATTTTTTTTCCTCCAGGAATTCTAAATTCATGAACTGACTTGGACCACACAATTGGCTACTCACCTGGAGACTTGAGTTTATTTATCTTCTTATTTAGTTGTCTGTCCCCTTCATGAAGTTGCATTTCAATGTTAAGCCCCTGAAGGGTTACTAAGAAAGGCTATGTGAAGTTTGCTCCTGCGTTTATTGTTTCATAAAACCTCAAATACACAGAAGACATCACTTCTTCCATTGCTCAGTCTCTCTTCTGTGTAATAAAACCACACCCAAGGATTTCTTTCAGGATTCAGTGCTAGGAAAGGCTCTCATTCCTGGAGGAACACATATGCTTCCTCTTTTCCAGGTTGGGAGAGCCCTATAACGGAGCATCGATCCCAATTGTTTTGGCCGCTGGAAATGCAAAGCCATTATGAGGATCAGCTACAGCAGTTGTGTTAACTCTGGTGGGAAATGTATTTCTGTTTCTCTTGTCTTTGGTCCTGACCTTCTGTTTTTATTATTTTCTTGATGTGTTTTATGGGTAAGCTGCTTCAAATCCTGTGAACCAAGGCAAAAGCCGAGACTTCTCTTGACTATGAGCTCTGGTAATCACAGAGAGCCCTGGCCTGTCACCTGATACGGGGCTCACATAAATATTTGTTGAGTGAATAACGGACAGAACTTGACAGCAACTAACGACAGAATTGACATTGATTGAAAAGAAATGCAAGTTACTAGTTGATCCAAGAGCAAGAAAATGTTACCAAGAAAAGCAGAGCTTCAAGAAGCCAAACCAGAAGGAAAAAATACCAAGAGTCTCAAAAAATGTTCAGTTTTTCTATTTCTGGGAACCCAACTGAGGAAATGATCCAAAGTGCCTTCAAAATTTTAGGAACAAAGATGTTCATCACTGAGTTGTTAAAAATAATTTAAAAACTAGAAATAACCTAAAGTCCAGTAATAGGCGCATCAGTCAGAGAACTAAGTAGCCATTTAAAGCATTCAATACAAAGAGTTCTTGGGAATTGCCTGGCAGTCCAGCGGTTAGGACTCCACACTCTCATTGCTGTGAACCCAGGTAGGATCCCTGGTTGGGAACTAAGATCGCACAAGCCCCGTGGCTCAGTCAAAAAAAGAGAAAGAATTCTTAGTGACTCGAAGGAAAATGTGTGCAGTGACATTACATGGAGAAGCAGGATACGGAAGTGTACACTCATCACGTTTCTCACAGTGTCAGACAACACACGGAAGGAAGGAAATAAACTGCGGTGTGATCACTGCTTCTCTCTAGGTTGTGTGAATTTTATTATTTTATCTTGATTTTTCTGTATGTCCCAGGTTGTCAACAACAAGTATGTATCTTATGATAAAAACAGAAAAGAGAGAGTCACGGGGTGGGGCTGACTCCCTGAAAGGCCTGGGGCACGAGCATCCTGCCGTCGAAGAGGCAGCTCAGGAGATTCTTGTTTCTTTTACCAACAGAGGTCAGGACCCCGGGAGGCTCCCCCACCCACGCTGTCCACAGACTCAAAGTGGCCCTCACCTCCTCTCCCCGAGAGTACGGGCTAGGCTTGTTACTCCCTGCTGAGGAGGAGCAAATGGTGAAGGCGATGCTGTGCGTCGCCCAAGAGAGGCTGTCAAGGCACCGCTTCCTCCTCGTTCTGTCCTGAGCCCCTTGCTTTTGGGCCAACACCGTCACTCTGTCAGACATTTGAGCGGCTCTATGGAGACCCGAGCCGGGCTCCCCAGAGGGCTCAGGGGTAAAGAGTCCTGCCCATGCAGGAGACACAGGTAGACACAGGTTCGATCCCTGGGTCGGGAAGATCCCCTGGAGGAGGAAGTGACAACCCATTCAGGCATTCTTGCTGGAAAACTCCATGGACGAGGAGCCTGGTGGGCTTCAGTCCATGTGGTCGCAAAGAGTCCGACACGACTGAGCGACTGAGCATGTGGAGACCCGAGTGGTGAGCAGCGGAGCCTCGCGTCAAGAGGCAGGGGGGTGAGTCTTCTCCAAAGCAGACGCTCCACTGAACGACCTACCGGCCCGGCCGGCGCCCCCCTGAGAGCCAGCGGCGTGCGGGGCTGCTGCAGAGGGTTCTGAGAGACGGGGTGCTGTTTTTCTCTCTCCACCCACACCCAGACAGCTCAAAAAAAAAGTCAGGTGAAGGTGGGAGAGAGCCTTCCAGAAATAGTTACAGAAGGGCCTCTGGTCTCAGAGGCATGGGTCAGCTGAGAAAAGGAAGCTTCCCCTTGGTGATGGGGTGGGCTTTGGCGGGAAGCTTGAGGGGAGAGGCGCCCAGGAAGGTCCTGCAACCCCAGCCAGGCTGAGCTTGCAGGGTCAGGAAGGTCAGAGACACCTCACTGCGCTGCTCAGGAAGTGTGTGACGGGAAGCAGTTAATCAAGCTGGGCCTCAGCTTCTGGTCCGTGAGACGGGAACCCCAGCTCTATTCTGGGAGGCATCCTGAGGACTGAAGGGGGTGATCACATGGCAATTCCTCCAGAGCAAGAGCTGGATCAGAGTCAGTCTTCCCCTCCTCCCTGTTTGATGATTTCCGTGCGATTCTGACCCCTCCCATCCACCCTTTCCTCCATCAGCCTCCTGCCCCTTCCTCCAAGAGGTTCCCCTGGCACGGCTCACATCTGTGCTCTTCCAGTTGGCTCAGCTTGTCTGGTGTTGCTCCCCTGGGGGTTGTTCTTTAACCTCTTGGACTTTACTTTCCTCTTCTGTATAATGGGCACAGCAAACAGGACGCACCTCAGGGAGTCACTGTGGGCTTTAAAAATGCACTGGAAGAAACCAGAATGGTGCCTGGCATGCTTTAGGTAGTGTGTATGTGCATATGTGTGCTTGTGTGGGGGTTTGTCATCTTATCTTTTGCCATCTCCCCGTCTCTGCTGAGCCCACGCTAACTCTTCTGTTCTTTAGAACCATATCGTACGCTCCCCTCTCCTGCCTAGAATGGGTCTTCCTGCAGCGTTACTTATTGAATTGAAAGTGAAGTCACTCAGTCGTGTCCGACTCTTTGCGACCCAGTGGACTGCAGCCCACCAAGCTTCTCCGTCCATGGGATCCTCCAGTCAAGAGTACTGGAGTGGGTTGCCATTAGCTTTTTATAAAAAGCGTCTGGAGGAGGCCGGGTGCTGCCTTCTCAGAGCCGCAGCACGGCTGGCACACGCCCTCAGACCCCGCCCCACCCTCCCGCGCCAGGGGCTCCGCTGTTGCCCGTGGGTGTTAGTGTTTCAGCTGCAGCAGGATTTTACCCCAGAGCACACAACAGGCCAGAGGAGCAAACCCCAGGGCGGCAGGCGTCACCCAAGTGCCGGCGCGGCAGCCACTGCCCCCCGGTGCTGGGCTGACGGCGAGACGGGCAGCTGGGGTTCCCGCAGCAGAGGCTCGTGAAGGGCTCGAGCCGATGCGGAACTCATTCCTGTGTGCGCACATCATGTCGCCACCATCGGCCTGCAGACACCTCGGGAGTGTGGCTGTGACACAGTGACACTTCGGGTCATCACCGGCCGGGCTCCGGGCAGCCCTGGGACCCATTCCCTCATTCATTCGTTCCAGACAGGAGCTGCTGCCACGTGCCAAGCACTGTTCTAGGTGCTGGGGTTTCCTCTAGGTGCCGGGGACATGCTTGGTTTTCTGGTAGGGCTTGCATTCTGATGGGAAAGGGCACACACACGCATGCACACACACACACACAGACACACACACAAGAGTGAATAATCAAGTCAGCAGCATCTGAGCCCACCTCCTACCTGTGGAACCTGATGTCACAAGCCAGGCTGGGTGAGGCTGGTGGGTAGTAGGGACGTTTGGTTTATTTAAGGGTCATGGGACGCTGCTGGAGGGCTTTACACAGTCAGGGGACCTGCTCAGACAAAGTCACGCCGGCTCTGGCAGAGGGCCGTGGGGCTGGCAAGCGCGGCCTCAGGGACCCAGGCAGGGAGACCTGTGCTCGTGGGGTCCGGCGGCCAGCCCGAGGGCTTTCCCGGAGCAAGGATCTCAGTGTCGGCAGCGCTGCCATCTGGGCTGGGCCTGCCCTCGCTGTGGGCGCCCTGCAGGGTGCAGAACGTTGACAGCGTCTCTGGTCTTTGGCCCCTGCCAACTGGACACCCGTGCACCAGCCTCCAGACATGATGGCCAGAACTGTCTCAAGTCATCGCCCAAGGCCCGCTGGGGACAAAGCCACCACGTGGGGAGTCACAGCAGGCCCAGCAGGACTCGCTGACAAGCTGGACGCAGGCCGCAGGCAGCGCGGAAATCTGCCCGCGACCAGGAGGGGCAGGAACGGGGGACGGGGACCACAGGTGCCCCGTCAGCTGGACGACCCGCCGAGCTGACCAGGGGACGAGCTGCCGGCCTGCCAGAGGGAGGTCGTAGGTCATGGGCACTGGGTGTGGGGGGCAGGGGGACAGGCTTCCAGGGCAGCGGGGCCTCCGTCTCGGGGTTAATGATGGCGAACGGAGCACAGACCTCCTGGTGCTCTGGCCTCCCCCGCGGCCTCTGCGGGGCCAGAGGACCTGCCCACGTGCTCTGGCCTTGGGGTCGCCCCGTGACCACGAGAAGTGCCCGTGCCGCCGCCGAGGATGCACACGAGACCGAGGACACGAAGGGATGGTCATTGTCTTTATTCGTACACACGGCTTCCAAACTACAGTTAATGTATCTAACAGAGCATGTCATGCAAACAGAGATCAGAGGGGACAGTGTTAGAGCAACGCAGCAGTTTGCACACCCGTCTCGCCCATGATAAACCGAACGTGACCGGACAGCTGAGTGGCCTCTGCGCGCCATCACTAGCTGCTCACGCAGAAGGGAACCCGCGCCCGCCGCCCTGCCTCCTCCACATGCATTGGGGTCTGATTGACACGGGATGTTTCTCAATTAACGATTTAAACCTGGCGTGTCCTTCAGCCCTCCCCCTACAACAGTGCAAAAGCAATGACTCCAAATGTTTCTGATCATCTATGAAAGATATTCTGAAAGACTCTAACAGAGGAGATACGAGGTGAATTTTTAGACTCAGAAGAATCACAGCCTTCATGGATGATTTTGATTCGTCTCCTCAAGAAAAGAATCACATTTTTCCAGGGAGAGTATCAACAAAAGTCTACCAAGTCACTGGAATAAAAACTCACAGAGTTAAGCCGAGGAGACAAAGACACAGTTGTCGAATCAGAAAATGCGACGCCACCTTTTGTTTTATTTTAGAAAAAAAGGTTCTTAGAAAGTAGACTTGATACTGGTTTCTGACAAACAGGGGTTTTTCTGACAAACAGGGGTTTTTCTGAGCAAACAGGGGTCCTGTCTGCTCACACGAGAGGTGACACCGATGGGCACGTTTGCTGCTTGGAGCAGTTCTGAGCTGCCCGGTGGGCCAAGTTCTTACAGCACATCACTGAACTTTCCCCAAGTAAGTGAGACCTGGGGCCCCTAGGAAAGGGAGACGGAGCGGAGGAAACACCTCACTCCCAGGCCGAAAGGTGGCTGCAGAGCCTTGAGGAGCAAGAAAAGGGGCCCCAGGGACGCCCCCCCCCCCCCCCAATCCCGGAGCTACACCTGTACAGGGAACAGGAAAGCTGCTTTCTGGTGGTCCAGAGTTTACAGGCTTCAGACAGTGGTCCCCACTGTCTGTTAAACACATCAAGGACGTCCTTCTTCCGACACATCCCATCTGGACTTCCACCCACTGTGAGGGGGCCACCACACCCCCCTAGCGGGGACAATCCTGCAGCGGGAGTGCAGGGCTGGGGTGCTCCAGGTGACCCGCCGCAGCTGAGTCCTCCTACAGGCTCCTAGTGATTGGAATCTTATGAAATCATTGGAATCATTGGAATCTTATGAAATCATTGGAATCATTGGAATCTTATGAAATCTTATGAACTCATTTTAAAATAAAATGAGTTTTATTTTAAAAACTCAATTTAAAGGAAGAATTGAGTTATTAAAGTTCTCTATAAAAAAGTACAAATAGCCCAGTATATTCAGGTGTTCTATTGGAATTAACAAATTAATTTTTTCCATAAGGTTTCAAAAAGTCTTTGGAGCCTGTGGGCCATAGTGCAGGTTACCATAAGGCTGTTTGATGAGTGAGTTGGACACACAATTATTAACTATCAGCTGATCACACAGATCAGAGGCACTGGGGTCCTACTCTCAGCTTTTAGCCCTCCTGGGGGCCCCTGACATTACAGGATTAACAGAATTGTGGCTGCGGCGTTTCTACATGGCTGCTTTCCCCCACGTGTGACTCAGGGGACTTTTCTAGCAGCAGACACGGCATTACGAGATGGCTGCCTCCGTCCAAACGGGAAACGATAGAAATGCTGACAGTCACTATATTTCATGAAGTATAACCCAAGTAACTCAAGGAAAATATTTTAAAAGGCATCTCCAACACTCCCTGTTAGATTCCAGTGTGGTGATCACCAGCCAGGTAGTCTCTCTCCCCTGTTCCCCGGACCCCGAGAGTCATCTCTGGCTCCCTGCCCGGTGCCAGGGCCATGAGGATGTTTCAGGCGCCTGGTGGGGGAACAGACACGGCTGCGCGTGTTGGGCTTCGAGAAGCAGGAGACGGTGCGCCAGGCGCACGACAGAGAGGCACCAGACGGCAGGCAGTGAGAAGGTGCCTGCCACAGGGCGCTTCCTTTCTGGGGCTTTAAAACCGGACGACTCTCCCTCTGCCTTCCTGCAGCGCTGAGAAAACACCCCCAGCCACGCACTCAGACTTCTCCTCAGTGCCCTAGGCGTGGAGGGTGCCTGCGGAGTCCGGCGATTTTGCCCTGTCTGCCCACTCCCGCCCCGGGCTGCAGGAAGCCACTGGGAAAGCAGCCCACCTGCCGGACACTCGGGTCCCACCCAGAGCTGGAAGCCCCTTCACGGGGCGAGGGGCTCAGGGGCCGGGGCCGTGGCCTTTGGGAACGTTCTGGGGCAGGAGCCGCAAACTGCTCGCAAGCCTCCCGAAACAGCTACGCCCTCCCAGGGGCCCTCTCCCTCCCTCCCGGCTTCCTCCTGCTGCGGGCGTCTGTCAGTCCTTCTGCGCCCAAGCCCGCCCTTGCCTGGACCCCTCGAACCTCTCCCACGACCTCTCGGGCTCAGAGCGCAGCAGGGGCCCGTCCCCTGTCCCCGCACTCCGCCGAGCGCCGCTGGGCAGACCGTGCTCATCCGCATCCAACGTGCGCTGAATCGCAACCTGGGTCCTCGCGGTCTTCCATCCGACCTTTTCAGCCCGGGTTTCCAAAGACCTCTTCACCCTCTGATTTTCTCCCAACGTCCTGATAAGAAAGCCTAACACACCTCCGAGGACACAGCAGGCAGTGACCCTGCGGGACGGTGAGCTCACTCACGGGGGCGGAAGAGCAAACGTAACGACAAGAACCTTCGCGGGACCCGGGTCTCCCCGCGACCGCCAGGACCGCCAGGACCGCCAGGCCCCCGCCGGCCTCCTGGGAACCGCTACGGGCGGCGCACTCCGGATGCTTCCTCAAACCAGGCCCCTGTGGCTTTAAGCAAGACGCCAGAGGAGGGGCCGCCCCTCCCACGGCCCGCAGCCTCGCAGGGCCGTCCCACCCGAGGGCGACATTCTGAACAGCCTCTGGAGCCACGGGGTCTGGACTCCCCCGGGTCCTGCTGCTGCTGGGCCCACAGGCCCCGGCGATACGGCCCGGTCCTTCCCGGGTCTCTCGGGGGCCTGACCCTTCAAGGCCTCCTCCTTGGGCTTTATTTTACGGGACCCCCAAGACGGGGCGGGGGTGAATCCACAGAACTTTGGTTCAATCCACTCTGCTAACCGTCACCTATATGGCGTGTGCTTTCAACAGAACTATCGTGGGATGCTCAGATTCTTAAAAAGCATCAGCTTTGGTCTAAATTCAGGGCACAGCAACGTACTGACACGCCCCACCGCGGTGACCCTCCGCTGACCCTGATCTTTCCCGATTTCCCCCCATCTGTCCTCACGCCTGTAGCCACTCCCGCAGGGCTGACCCTCACACGGGGGGTTCCGCACGTTCAGAAAGGATGGAAGCCAGCTGGCATGCGGAGCAAGGTTCCCGAGAAAGAGGAGCAACTTGGAAGCGTGTCGGCCACCGGAGGGACAGAGCGGCTTCCCCAGTTCAGCGCCTGCTGGGAGCACGTGCCCCAGAGTGCCATCCTGGACTGCCCTCCCCTCGCCGAGCGCCTGCCTGGGGACCCGTCCTGGGGCCGCTCCACTCCACGGCAGGTGACCGGCTGTTTCTTAGGTTCTCTCTATACCTGGGTCCCTTTCCATCAGACCAATCGAGGTGTGGGGGAGGATGGGCCAGACCACACTGACCCCCCGGGGGGCCTACGGTCCAGCAACGGTGGCGGAAGAAGCTCCTCTCTGCTGGTCTAACCTGGTCTAAGCTCTTTCCGACCCGCTGCCTCCTCCAAGCACAAGTTCCCAGGGCGGCGAGGCCTCTCGTCTCTTAAAGCTCCTCAGGGTTGTGTGTCAGCTGAGAATCAGGAAAGAGGCGGAGCGTAAAAATGAGAAGACACTTCACTGGGAGACACTTTGGGGAACAACGGGGAATAGACCACCCTCGAAAGGACTGACGACCATGTTCGTGGAAACGCTCTTCCTGCTGTTGGCAGCTGGCTCCCCCCAGGGCCTCCCTGTGATGCTGTCTCACAGGCATGCTCCTCCCAAGACCCAGAGAGGGTGCCCGGCCTCCCTAGAGTGTCTGTGGACCGCTGGGGCCCGGCCACACCGTCTGCAGGTGCGGAGCGGCCGGCGGGTTGTGCCAGGGCCCGCACACTCCCGGGGCATCCAGGCAGGCACGTCGGGAAGGGCTTCCCGCATCACTAGCAGCAGCAAGGCTGCAGGAGGGAACAGAATGGACAAACCAAGTCTGGCCTGGGGCCGCGATGACACCACAGCGGCACCCGCGGCCTGGGTCCCCTGTAGCCAGAGGGTCCCCGAGGCCCCAGGAGAGACAGGGACGCAGGACCAGGGCACAGATGGTGCTCGGAGGCCAAGGGCAGGGGGGGTCTCACCTCAACATTATCTCCCAGACAAAACTTCTGTTTGCAGGTAGAATTAAATATTTATACATATATATGCCTTATTGATCACGTAAAGTAGCCATTCACTTTCAAAATTAGATCTACTGCAATAAAAAATTAACAAAGCCGCTCTAGTGCCAAGCAGGGTACACACGGGGCGGGGCCGTGGAAAAGGAAGCTGTGCAGGGGAAGGGAGCTAAACTTAGTCATACAAGCAAGTGAGAAACAAGAGCCTCCACAAATATAGCACAGTTGTGTCTTATAAAATTATTATAATACTCTTTATACTTGATACGATTATATCAATAGTATAGATTCACTTGTTATTAAGGTTTATTATAAACATGCAAAGTTCATTGCATGATGCATTTGCAAAACATATTAAAATCCTTCTAGCAATAAAACCTCTTTGAGCTGAAATGCATCCAGGTTTCCTGACTCTACAGGTGTGTCATTCGAAATGACACATCGGGGAACCAGGGGACTGAAACTGTACTGCTGTTCATCTCAGAAGACGGGGACAGGGGACTGGGTCCTGGGGCTGCGGCTGGAGCCACCATGGGTGAGCTGACTGTACATCGTACTCTCACGGACACTGCAACTGGGTCAATAAATAAGTACAAAAGGGGTGGGGTGTACACTTCCACTTCCCAGGCAGCAGGCAGTGAAATAGCAGTGTGTGGACAGGGTTGGCTAACAACACTGTGAGTAGTGGCATGATGGCTGATGGCACCCTGGATCCAGAGTCATCTCCCAGAGATCATGATGTCTCACACACACACACACACACACACACACACACACACTGGTCTGTCCTTGATCTGATTCTTGTGCTCATTTAGCGGACTCCTTAGAAGATTTGGCCTCTTAAAAGAAATGCAAGTAGCAAGACAGTTATCAACCAAGTCGGGTACAAGATGACAGACGCCCCCCAACACCCATCTGAGGTTCTCTTCCTCTTCTTTTAAACCAGTGGCCGCAGTACCGGAACCATGATCGGGTTACAACCGTCAGTGCCTGGGAGCAGTGAGCTTGCAAACCGGACTAGACTTCTCCCAGCCTCTCGGGTTCTGGGGACAGTGTCCATGGAGGCAGAGGACAGAAGCGGCGGGTTTTCTGAAGCCCCCCAACCCCCGAGTCCTGCCTCGTTCGAGCTCTGGGACCCCCCATTCTTTTATTCCAAAGACGTGGAGGGTGAAGGTGTTTCCGGCCCCCTAGGCTGTATGGGTTCATTTGAACATCTCTCATCGGAAATTCGGATGGTGAAAATCGACAGGGCGTTTGGGAGACACATCAAATTGTACCCAAAAAAGGGGGGAAAATGGGGCCAGAGTCTATTCGCTTTCCAGGAAGGGTCACCCCCTGCCAGATGTCACCTCTACTTAAAGTGGATGCTGACGTGATGTCATCTTCCGCTGAGATGACGCAGCTCAGCGCGCTGGGACAACCACCCTACAGTTTTCAGGCCTCCACCTGGAACAGGGAAGGCCGAGGCCGTCAAACTCTAGGGTGGGGGTCGCTTCCCACAGCAGGGGCGGGGGCTGGGGCGAGGCTTCTGGCGGGGAATCTCATACCGCGCTCTGCAAGATGGGGTGCACGAACTGGGGGTTGACGTATGAGAAGCCTTCAAAATCAGACTGGTCAATGTTAGCGATGACCAACTGGTCGGGCGGCGTCAAGACAGGCTGCCCTCGCGTGAAGAACTTGTCAAAGTTCTCTGCTCCTTTGCCGCACTGTGGAGAGAAGAGAAAGGAGAGGTCGGTAGGGTTCCTCTCCGCGGGGTGGGCCGGGGCCTCAGGCCGGCCAGGCGGGAGGAGCCCTGGAGGGTTTGCCGCCGAGCGACTGGAGAGCTTGAGCCAGGCGCAGCGATCACTCACGGGGTCACTCGCGGGTGAGTAGTCCAACAGCCCGGAACCGGATGCCAGGCGGGGGGACGGCGTTGCCTGGGAGACGGCCCGCCGCGGTGAAAGACCCGGTCTCCTGTGTTCCGCCCACACTCCGCCCAGCCCTTCGGAGCCTCGAGGACAGACACCACATGCGCAGGGCCACGGGTCACTCTGCCAGCTGGCAGGCCGGGACGTGGGGGAATGCGCACAGTCGCCCCTGACCTGAGAGGCTGGGGGCCTATCCCACGCTTGGGTCTTTGCAGCTGTATTTGTAACAAAGCAAAAGCTGTGTTATTCTTGTCTTCCAGCTGGGAGGTTCTGAAAACCTCAGCCCCTAAATTCATCTTCAGCCAGGATGGGATCAGCATGGAGGCAAGACTGGCCTGTTCCTTCCCCGGGCTCAGGGGATGGGGGTACTTCTGCCAACCAGCCCACAGGCGGCCATGGAGCTCACTGCCTGTTGTTCTGGCCAGAGGGCGTGTGTTCCGGTGTCCCTGGAGGAGGCAGAGTGTCTGCCTGTCCCGGACACCACCCCGCCCCTCCCGGGCCCACCAGGCACTTCATGCGCCGGGGCTGCGGGCAGAGCTGCCCTCCTGGGGGAGAGGGCCTGAGAAACACAGCAGTGTAGGCAGCACCGCTGGGGAGCCTGACCCCCAAGTAAGAGGCAGGGGCGACCCGCTCACACTCCAGGCACCAGAGGGGCGGCAGGTGGGGTCCCGGATCTCAGGGCGACTCTGAGGCAGAGTGCTGGGGGTGCCCTGGTGACGCGAGTGACCATCTCCTCCTCCCCCAGCGGGGACCGCAGGGCGGCACGCATAGGTCCTGAGTCCGAGGAGCTCCTGCGCCTCTCACAGGGCACAGCTGGGATGTGGGGCCACCCCAAGCTCCATGTTCCCAGGGAGCACAGAGCGCCTTTGGAGTGAAGGCTGACAGACGCCCACCCCCACGTGCAGGGCCCACGCCAGACCATTCAGAATCCAGGCTCTTCAAGGAAGAAAGGATGGGAATTTTCTTTCCGAGACTCAATCAGGGGCCACACTTGATTCATCAGGAAAACCAACCAACAGCAACCAACCTCCGGACCCTCTGGGGCCCCCACGACTGGTCGGGACAAAGACGCAGCGTGGGTGCAGCGGACAGTGTGGCCCCAGCCTGGCGTGTGTGCTGGACAGCCCCCCGGGCAGTCCCGATCCCTGACAGCCTGTGTCCACAGCAGTGCATCTGACACCCCGGGAAGGTGGGGGTTCAGGTGGTGACCTCCCACAACTGCCATGAGGTCAGAGGAGCAGCTGGGGGACCCTGAGTCGGCGATCAGGTCTGACGTAAACCCAAGATGCCCCATGCGTAGCGGGCACCTGGCAGGGACCAGGCACGTGGCTAACCCGTGAGGGATGAATGAACTATTAATAATCCACCTCGAGCCCAGCTCTGGCTTGATGACTGCCTGGTTTTCTGGACGCTCCTGTCCATTTGGTAAAATCTTTGACGAGTGAAATGAATCAGGCAGGTCAGGCTGGCAGGAGTGGGACAATGTCGGGAGGGGCTCGCAGGGGGCCTGGGATGCGCGCTCCCCTCCTGGAGTCCCACGAAGCTCACAGGGCCTCAGCGAAGAGACGGCACCTGCTCCTCGGACGCTCAGCTGGGACCCCAGCCTGCCGGGGCCAGCGACAACGCACAGCACACATGCTGGTCTCAAGCCTGCCTTTCACACCCGAGTGTCCTGGTGACAGAGAGATTAGACGCACGGGCACTAGCATAGGAATTAGGGTGAGTGTGAGTAGCTCCAAAACGCTGGGTTACACAGCAGAACGCCACACCAAACTCGGCACAGCGGGAGGGTGGACAGCACAGTGAGGGGCGGACACTCCCTGCGGGCGGGGACCGTCTGCTGAGGACCAGACGCAGCGGCGGCATCTCGGGGGAGCGTGCCCACACCCCACGCCCCGGGCTGGGGAGCCGACTTGCACGGTGGTCCCAGCAGAGCGGGCGGGGGGCGCACCGCCCGCAGTGCGGCTCAGCTCCCTGCCTCTCCACTTAGTCAAGGAACCGGCGGAAGGAAGGAGCGGGCGCCTCCCGGGTGGTCGTCCACACCAGAGAACCGGCGGTTCTTTGGTGAGGGGCTGGGACGCCCGGGCATCTGCGCTTCCTCAGACCAGCATGCGGACGGCGGGGGCTCCGTGCACCGCCCAGGCAAGCGGGCACACACGCCAGAATTAGGCAGTGCGGTTAGTTCATCGCATCACCCAAGGTTCCAAGAGGTGCTCACCGAAGGCCTGGACGCCCACTGAAGCCAGTGCATTTTGGTGCAGAAAGTCTGGAGGAGGAGAACGGACAGAGGAGGGTTTGGAAGAGAGTCAGTGCCCGTGCAGAGGAGCCACAGGGTCACGCGAGCCACGTGGGGCACCCCTGAGGTGGACCTCCGTGTGAAGGTTCACGCACGCACGCAGCCTTCTGGAAGCTTACAGAAGCGAGTGAGCAGCGGGCATGGTCTGTGCAGAGGGTGGTCTCGACCGTTCACCTTACATCCTTCCCTGTGGCTTGACTGCCTCTTTCCCCATACAGAGTTTGTATTTTAATGATAATTCCAAAAATTGGACTGGGTCCTCTTTCACCTCCTGCCAGCGTTCCCTGGAGATGGGCCCTGAGTCTCTACAAAATTAAACATAACTCCTCTCACCTGCCCGCAGAGCCTCTTAGGGAAGGCCACTCCTGGTTAGGAGGTGGCTGATTTATGGGTGACTTTGCCCATAAATGGGGCTTCCCTGGTGGCTCAGACGGTAAAGAATCTGCACGCAATGCAGGAGATGCGGGTTCAGTCCCTGGGTCAGGAAGATCCCCTGGAGAAGGAAATGGCAACTCACCCCAGTATTCTTACCTGGAGAACCCCATGGACAGAGGAGCCTGGCGGGCTGCAGTCCGTGGGGTTGCAAAGAGTTGGACACGACTGAGCGACTGACACATGAACACCCTGCCCGTAAACAGACACATGAAGGGGCGGGCTCCTGCCGGGTCAGGGCCTGTGCGTCCGAGGGCAGAGGCTCCAGCTTATCGAGGCCTGTACCCTCTGGCATAAAAACACACATGCCTCCCTCCTGGTCTTTCTTTACACTAATAGCCAGCTTTACAGCGCTCGAGGCTGCTTCTCCAAGGAGGGCTGTTGTCCAGAGCAGCATCGTGGGGGACCTTCTTCCAGACCGTGGGACGGGTCACTCCCGCGGCCAGTGACCATGGGTCTGCACTTTCCCGCCCTGCCCCACAGCTCCCTGGGTCTTGCAAGAGAGCTGCTTATTCATATCAATAATTATTTTAAAAGTCTCATTTCTTCACATTTCTCTTTTGAGTAGAACAGCACTTGGGAGCATAATTGCCAAAGAACAGGAAGACTTCTTGCCTCCAATTAACCAAGAAGATGCCGTCTTGGCCGAGTTCCAGGCTTAAATCAACATCAGCATATCACCTGTGGCAGACTCCAGTCCCTCAAGATTAGTGTCCCTCTGCTGCCGGCGACACTCCCAGAGCCTTGAGCATCTTGATTTTAATTAGCATCTTTGCAGCTGGTCTCATGGAAAGGCCCCAGAAGGAACCACCTGCCACCGGAAGGGCTGATGAGACGCAGCCCAAGGCTCCCTCGGCACCGAGCACTGATCAGCCTCTCCAGTCCTCCTATTTCTACCTGGAGGGCGACTGCTGCTCTGAGTAAGCACCTTCTTAGAGCAAGACTACAGCACCATGAGATGCCCTTGAAAGTGAAAGTGTAGTCATTCAGTCGTGTCCGACTCTTTGCTGAACTGTAACCCCCCAGGCTCCTCTGTCCATGGGATTCTCCAGGCAAAGAATACTGGAGTGGGTTGCCATTCCCTTTCTCCAGGAGATCTTCTCGACTCAGGGATCAAACTTGGGTGTCTTGCATTGCAGGCAGATTCTTATCGTCTGTGCCACCAGTGAAGTCTGAGAAGCCCTTGGATCTAGGAAATACACGTGGAATAATATAGGTGTGAGCCTGTGGCATTCTCTCAAGTGACTCAGAAAAGAAAATACGTGTATGTGTGTCCTCAGCTTCCTGCCGTCACAGAGGCACAGAGGAAGACACGGGGGAGTGGTGGGAGGTTAGCACTTAGGGAGTCCGGGGAAAGGGGATTCAGCAATCTCTGCAGCTCTTCTGCAAGTCTGAAGTTATGATTATTTCAAAATAAGTAAAAAACATTAAAAGAACATTGCACTAACTTGGATACTAAAACCATCATCAGACTACCTAAACAAACTGAGGACCCTGTGAGATAAAGGACTTTGAGGTGAATCTGACTGTACGTCTTATCAGTCCAGATGAAAGTTCTTTTCTGTTTTCCTTTAGATAAAATAATAGTAATTTCTCAAGAAAGGCCACCTGATACAGACAGCCCTGTTTCTAAAGTTCTCTGCTCCCTATCAATCCTGGGCGTATTTCTCAGTGTTCACTTTGTAAATTAATTTCTAATCACCATGGATTAGATGCAGTGGATGCTTTTGGTCAACCCATGAACTAGCTATTCTATCCTGCTGGCGGATAGAATTCAAGAAGAGAAGCACCAATTAACTCTCCAATTAGGATATTCACATCAACTGTTATTTCTTGTGCGCAGGCTGAACAGAGATGTGAACGCTGTTCTCGGGCTTTTTAGTCACATGAATAACTGTTGTTAAGTCACTCAGTCTTGTCTTGATTCTTTGTGACCCCATGGACATGGGGCTTGCCAGGCTTCCATGTCCTTCACCATCTCCTGGAGCTTGCTCAAATTCAGGTCCATTGAGTCAGTGAAGCCACCCAACCATGAATAATAAATCAAGATAAAAGCCTACAAAATGCAAAGCGACAGCGGATCAGAGGCTCAGGCTCACATGTGCTCCTGAGGGCAGCTGCAGGGATGAAGACTCCTTTCTTCCGTTCATGTTTTCAGGAAACACAGACAGACAGTGCTTTCCTCCTCCAGGGAGTTCTCTGGGTGCTGGCCAGGCAGGCACTGCGCCGTCCTCTCCTGATACCGCCTTGTTTCTGGATGTCACAGGGATGCAGCCCAGACCCTCTCATTTCTCATTGGTAACCGGACACGAATCCTTTCAGGGGCAGCGTCTTCTTTAAACTCAAACAGGGGCCGTCCTAAACGGGGCCTTTGGGACACAGCCTCTTTCGATGACTCAGCTTTGTCTTTTGGATCATCAGGCAAAGCTGAGGCCCTTGCTTCACTGTGTTCCTTGAAGAGAAAACCGAAACTAGCTTGTTTTGTACTTTTTTCCCATAAAGGAAGCTACGTGGCTGCCTTTACTCCAGGAGAGAGCATGGCAGCACAGTGTCTGGTTTTGCTTCTGCTTTGTTTTTCCAGATGAACCAGTACACGAGGGACAGCCTGTCTCCTGGCACAGCCACTCCACCGTCACACGGGGTCTCTCACCTTGGGGGCTGCGGGAGCAGGTGCACCCCTGAGCCTCCAGACTTGCCCCACCCCGGGGAAATGGCCCTGGTCACCCTCCTCCCTGCCCTCCTTCATGTGAGACCTGAGACAGAACCCAGGGCGTGCTGTACTGCAGAGCCTGTCCTTAATGCTGCCGAGAGGGCAAGTTCTGTCAGAGCCTCCTGGAAGCCCAGGGCCATTGGGATGTGCATGGGGCAGTGGGATTCCACATCTTCCAGCTGCGTCGGTGCAGCTTCAGGGATGTAGCTTTGGGAGGAAGGAAGACGCGCAGGGCCAGTACACCTGGAGACCCCGATCCCTCCAGGTGAGCTCCGTGGCGGCCCAGAGATAGAACATCTCAACTCTTCGAGGGACGTCAGTGATCCTGGAAAAAGCTTTCACCAGAGGGTCCAAAAAAAACGTTAAAAAATAAAACCAAATGAGCCTCCCAAGCTTACATGCACAAACTTGATCTCCAGTTGCACCGTGCAGATAATTGCAGGCACCTGAAGTCTTTCTGCTGGTATTTACAACAACCAAGACCGTGATTTCACGGGAGCCAGGTGCTAATAGCCCTTAATCCGATAAATCTCAGGGAAGTCGGTTCTCCAGTGCTTGCTATAAAGGTATCGAGCAGACTTCACCAAGACTGACATGCAAGGCAGCCGGGGCTTTAAATGCTGCTCCAAGCAGAGCTGTTCGCAGAGTCGGGCTCACTGCACTGGGCAAGGAAGAGCTGCTGGCAAAAATAAATTTGCCTGATATTTTCTTAGCAGCAAAAGCCAGGGTGGTGCTCCTGTGGCTCTCTCTGAAATCACAACACCGCCCACCAGAGAATGCTCAGCTCTGCGTTTTATCTATAAATGCCTCTGACCCTGTTGTTGGCTCTGGACGAGGGAACCACGTTTTCCACCAAGAAGGTGGGGAAGCATGTCGCAGGGTAACGTCAGGGCCACCGTGTCCCCTCTGCGGCCGCATGTCCGGCAGCCTCGACCGCACCGGGACCCGCAGAGCTTCCTGCGGGTGGGATCGGCGCTCCTGGGGCTGTTCCCGGTGCGGGAGGGCCCGTCCCCTGAGGCCAGGCCTCGCGCTGCTGCCCGCGGGCGCCTGCTGTTGGGATGACTGCCTGGGACCCTCCCTGCTGCCGCTCTTCAGGCTTTGGGACAGAAAGTCCACTGTCCTGCTCCAGCCTGCACGTGGGTCTGCCTCCCGCTCTTCTCTTGTCTTCTCAGGCCTCGTCCTCCTCTGCGTCCACACGTGCCGGCGCCCCGCGCCAGGCGCTCCCACCAGCAGGCTCCGCCCTGCCCCCTCGCCCCACCCCCGCCACTTCCGGACCCCAGGCCCCGCCCCCGCCCGCCCCAGGCCCCGCCCCCCCTCCACTGCCCCGCCCCTCCAGGTTTGGGGCTCTGCCCCATGGTTCCTACTTCTGTCCCGAGCTTGGGGCTGTTTCTTCACAGTCGGGGCAGCTGATCCACCCCCCTTATTACATGCTCGGTTGAACGTCAGCCAGGCAGCAGCAAGGCTCCAGGAATAAAGAAGTAGACACACCCTGATCGCGGCTCAGCTGCCCGACTCCCGTCGGGGAGTTCTGTGCGCCTGGGGAGCGACCTGCCTTCTCAGCCGCCAGAGCAAGGACCCTATGTTTCCCCCACGTCTGAGTTCGGGGCCACCGTAGCCATGAGTGGGAGGCTTGCCAGGAAACGGTTTCTTCTGAAGACGAGAACAGAGAGAAGATGGATATTCTGGCTGACTTGGCTGCATGTCCTCTCTTTCTGGAACGTGACTGACAAGTAATTGCACTTTGCTCAACACGCAAAGCAGGGTCAGCCCGTTTCCCTATGTTGTTGCTGCGCAGAAACTAAGCTGTGAGTAGGATGCAGCTGTGGGCTTCCCAGGGGGCGCTCGTGGTAAAGAACCTGCCCCCCAGTGCAGGAGACCTAAGTGAGGCGGGTTCCATCCCTGGGTGGGGAAGCTCCCCTGGAGAAGAGCATGGCAGCCCACTCCAACATCCTTCCCTGGAGAATCCCACGGACAGAGGAACCTGGTGGGCTACAGTCCACAGGGTCGCAAAGAGTCAGACAGGACTGAAGTGACTTAGGACACAGCACAGGATACTCTGTATCAGTTCAGTTCAGGCGCTCAGTCGTGTCCAACTCTTTGTGACCCCATGGACTGCAGCACGCCAGGCTCCCCTGTCCTTCACCATCTCCTGGAGTTTACCCATCTCATGTCCATCGAGTCAGTGATGCCATCCAACTATCTCATCCTGTCTTCCCCTTCTCCTCCCGCCTTCAATCATTCCCAGCATCAGGGTCTTTTAAATGAGTCAGTTCTTCACATCAGGTGGCCAAAGTATTGGAGTTTCAGCTTCAGCATCAGTCCTTCCAATGACTATTTAGGACTGATCTCCTTTAGGATAGGCTGGTTTGATCTCCTTGCAGCCCAAGGGACTCTCAAGAGTCTTCTCCAACACCACAGTCCAAAAGCATCAATTCTTTGGTGCTCAGATTTCTTCACAGTTCAACTCTCACATCCATACACGACCACTGGAAAAGCCATAGCCTTGCCTAGACTGACCTTTGTTGGCAAAGTAATGTCTCTGCTTTTTAATATGCTGTCTAGGTTGTGTACTGTTGTATACCTCTCAATATTTAACTTAAGAAGCCTAAATCGATGGAAAAGGGGAGAGAGAGAATCCCTGACAGAATGCTCCACCGAGCCCGCCTGCAGCACCTTTCATCACTGTCTTCATCCAACGCCCTCCTACACCAGGTTCTGCAACCTGGAGGCAGGATCTGCTCCCATGGGAGCTTCCTGACGCAGAGCTGGGACTGGCTACGGAGAAGCTGGGTGGCAGAGACACGAGGGCCCTACTAGAAATGATGACTCAGGAGGAAGTCAACTGACCCCATTAATTTCAGTTTTTCTTTAGTTGGTGCTAAAAATATCTTGGAAAAATAAAATCTGTGGGCTCACCAGCAGCAGTTTCAGTCTTGGAGGAGAGGACACAAAAGCAGACTGGATGAGAAAGCTGTTGCTCTGAGCCCTAGGGGGCACCTCGGCACCCCGGGAGGGTCCCCGAGCAGGCTCGGGTGGCCCCTGTCAGAGGAGACAGATTCGGACCTCCTGATGCCACCTGTGAGCTGGGCTACTCCCCGGCGCTCTGGGAGCCCCCCCATCTGGCTGAGATGTACAACGAGGAAAGGTCCCCGGGCCAGAACACCGTAGCCGCGTCCTGGTTCCACCACCTACCGGCTGTGTGTCCTCGAGCAAGTGACTCAGCCTCTCTGTGCCTGAGTGTTCTCAACTGTAAACTGGGGACCACAGTCGCCACCTCGCTGGGTTGTTGTGAGGGTTATACAGACGAATTTGTAAATGAACAATGAACAGGGTCGAGGGGAGGTCATAGAGAAAGAATGTAAGCAAAGGGACTGTGCTGGAGACGGGGCGGACGCAGTCCTTGGGGCGGGGGCCTGGCCAGTGCGTGGACCATGCCCAGGCCCGCCAGTGAGCCCGCTGAGGCCTCCTCACGCTTTGGGGCCCCTGTCGGCCGAGGTCGAGTCCAGAGCGCTGCAGACAGCCTGGGGGTCCTGCCGAGGCCCGAGTGAGGGGCAGCTCCGGAGCGGGGGAGGGGGGCAAGGACGTCCAGTCCCCAGGCTGCCCCGCCCCGGTTCTCACATCGTGTGGTGGGAGCTCTGCTGCCCACGGAGGGCGTGGGGGCCCCGGGCGCCCCCAGCGCTGCTCAGACCACAGGACTGAGGCCCGCTGGGAACTGCAGAAGCTGGGGGTCACCGGCCCCCTCCCTCCGGAAGAAAGCGCCAAATCCCAGGAGGAAGGGCATGTACTGACTCACCACTTTGGGCTTGAAGGGCGGCTGGATCTCGCGGTTCTCCAGCTTCTCCCAGTCGATCCTCCGGAAGAAGGCGTGCTCCCGCACGTCCCGCTCGCCCTCGGGCCCGCAGCCCAGCCGCTTCCCTGGGTGCTTGGTCATCAGCTAGGGGCGGGGGAGAAAGAGGCGCTCACGTGGGACAGGGCAACGCGGGGGCCGCTGTGGGCAGCCCCGGACTGTGTACCGAAACCCGCTGACAACCAAAAAAATAAAAAAAAGTGACGTGAGGTGATGGATGAGCGAAGTCAGCTGTGGGAGCCCTTCACATTGGGCGTATAGGTCAGACCATCACACTTAGGCCTTAAACACGTGCCGTTTTGTTTGTCAACTACAAGCAATACAACTGAAAAAAGAGAGAAACAAAAAGATCCACCGGAAAACCACTGGGGTTGGGTGGGAAGGACGGCCCGACACCAGCGCCTGCCCTCCTGTGGCTCTGCCCCTGGTCCCCACGGCGGGGACCCTGGGCATCGTCTCAGGAGGATGAGTGGTGCCAACTCACACACACAAGGTGGACATGTGTGGGCCTTTCTAGAGTTATTTTCATGACCAGGAAACAGGGAGGCAATCTGGACCCACAGTCAAACACAAGACTTTGAACAGCGTCTGTATATACTGTTTTAAGAGCTGCCACTCAGCATGTACATTAAAGAGGCAGGCAAGGACTCCCCTGGTGGTCCAGTGGCTAAGACTCCGTGCTCCCAATGAGGGGGGCATGGGCTCGACCCCTGGTCAGGGAACTAGATCCCACATACTGCAACAAAGATCGAGGAGCCTGTCTGCCACAACTAAGACCTGGCACAGCCAAATAACTGCAGCTTCTGAAAGGCACACATGGTGTGTGCTCAAAGTGTCGCAGGCTAGCATCACACAGGGTGCCGTGTCACGGGCATCACACGCCTGCTTGCTGCCGGGACCAAAATGCTCTGAACCCAAGACTCGTGGTTTGCAAAAGCAAATGCTGTCTGTCACAAGAAAGGTGCCGGGTTCACCTGAAACCTGAGGGCATGGGCGCGTGGCCCCCCAGGATGCCTCTGAGACGTGCCAGGAGGCATCTCTGGCCTGCGACTCACCCCTTTGCAGATGGACACGGCCTCCTTGGACAAGGACTTGGGGTACGAGACGTTGTGCTCCATGATGGACTGGAACAGCTCGTCTTCATCCTCGCCGTCGAACGGGGGCTGGTGTGGAAAAGAGGGGGAGGGGCAACTTAGGCTGAGAGGCGCACCCCTTGGGGCCCGGAGATCTCGCTCCGCACCAGGGAACAGCCGGCTCCTTGCACACGCAGGCTGCAGAGCTCGCGGGCTGATTACCTTTAATTAGGTTGGTGGTTGAGTGTGGTTTCCATTTTTTCCTCTGTCCCTTTAATTATCTTGCCCTGGGCAACCCCAAAAATTTTTAGGGAAATGCTTTTGAGTAATGCTTCTAACGATTTGCAAATAAATCATAATTAATCCATTAACCTGTTCTTAATCTCTCCTGCTTCTGTTAGGTCCTCCTGCTTGTGTTTCTGTCCTTTAGTGTGCCCATTTTTGCATGAAAGTTCCCTCGGTATCTCTGATTTTCTTGAAGAGATCTCTAGTCTTTCCCACTCTATTGTTTTCCTCTATTTCTTTGCATCATTCACTTACATAGGCTTTCTTATCTCTCCTTGGTATTCTTTGGAACTCTGCATTCAGTTGGGTATATCTTTCCCTCTCTCCTTTGTCTTTCAGTTCTCTTTTCTCAGCTATCTGTAAGGCCTGGGAAGGACTGAGGGCAGGAGAAGGAGGGGACAGAGGATGAGAAGGTTGGACGGCATCACTGACTCCATGGACGTGAGCCTGAGTGTTTTGGAGCCACTAGTTGTGGGAATCTTCAAGTGTGAGGCCTTGGGGGCCGGCCCAGGAGGAGCTCTCCGGGGAGGATGACCCAGGAGACCTGGGGATAGAGGAGGGACAGGGCAGCGGAGCGGGTGGCGGGGTGACCTGGCCTTAGGTCTGAGCAGGGACCGTCTGCCCGGCCAGCGATGACCAGCCCACCTCTCCTGTAACGCACGCCCTTGGAAACGGGTCCGGACGTTCCACCCCGAGCCGCGCGGCCGGCACACACAAGTGTGAATCAGTGAAAGCGGCCTTGCTGTCTGGTCTCCAGAGTCGGGTTGTTCATGTGGATCAGGGAGGGGGACTCAGCTTTCTGTGCCTTCGCGAACAGACGCCTCCTACGGGGCTGACAATTCAGCCACGTTTTACTGTCAAAGTTCGAAAGGGGAAACTAGCTGGATGGAGGCAAACTCGAGCTTTGCCAGCTGCCGTCTCACTGACAACGCTGCTGTGGAAATGGCTTTTCTGTGTTTACAAACTAAGGTATTTAATCTTAAAAGAATGTTTCCTTGAGGGAGAAAACCTAAATGAATAATACACAAACCCCTTTCTTAATACCAAGTCTTAACATCACTGAGAAAAAATGACCCAATATAGATAGAACCTCTTATCTCCTAATACTTAAAAGGCTGTAGTAGTGTCTCTGAGATGTACGACGCAGTCAAAGCAGTAGAGGCCACGGGCTGGGGGTAGGGCCTCCCAGCCCAGCGGGAAACCAGCGGTCTGGTGCTGACCCCAGGCCTGGGGCCAGGCGCCCTCCTCACTCCACTCCAGCCACAACCCGGCTTCCTGCCGTCTCTCCAGCGTCACCACACACTCGCGCCCCAGGCCTGTGCTGGCCATCTCTCAGCCTGGAGTGCTCGTGGACATCCTCTCCCTTCCTTGCGGTCCTAACTTCATCTTTTCCGTTAGGTCCTCAACCTTCCCTCCTCCAAGCCTGTATGTTCCTCCCCTCTTCTGACTTTATCGCTATTACAGTCAACCAACCACAGATAGAAAGTGAAACAAAAGTCCAAAACATTTTAAAAAGCAAAACTGGGGATTCTCTGGCCCCAGTGGTTACAATGTGGCGCTTTCACCGCCAGCCCCCGGGTCTGATCCCTTTTGGGAAACTAAGATCCCACAAGCCACGCAGGATGGCCAAAAATAAACGAACACAGAAAAAGGAAAACCTGAATTTGCCACATACCGGCAAACACTTAAAGAGCATTGATACCGTTGATACCGTATTTACAGCCACATACGTAGCAATTACACCGTGGTAGGTTTTCAGCAAACACAGACCATAGATACTGTATTTACAGCCACATACGTAGCGCTTACACCGTGTCGGGAGTACTAACACAGACATGGTGTACGGTGAACAGAAGGACGTGCCCGGCCTGTGCAGACACTGCGTCATCTACACCAGCACCCCTGCCTCCCAGGAACCCGGCTGTCTGCGGGGTCCGGGAACCAGGGCCAGCCGACGCCGAGCAGCAAACGCTCCTCATCTACGGTCTCTCTAGACTGCAGGCTTCCTGAAGGCCAGGGTCTGTGTGCTGCTGAGAACCTTCACCAGGCACATTTAATACATCCGCATTGAATGGATAATAAGTGAGTTGATGGAGGTGACTTGTCAGACAGGGTGACTCTTTCCCAAGAACAAAGATTCAGAGACTTCTTTGGGGGCATTTATTTCCATTCTCTCCTACGAAGGCTCTTAGCTACTATGGAGGGCAAACTCCTTGGCACACTTGGGGGTTGAAGGGAAAGAGAAAGTCATTCAGTTGTGTCTGACTCTGTGACCCCATGGACTATAGAGTTCATGAGATTCTCCAGGCCAGAATACTGGGTTGGAAGCCTTTTCCTTCTCCAGGGGATCTTCCCAGCCCAGGGATCAAACCCAGGTCTCTCGCATTGCAGGCGGATTCTTTACCAGCTGAGCCACCAGGGAAGCCCGCTTGAGGGCTAAGAGGTCATCGGAAGCTGCCCGGGACAGAATCATCGGTAAGAACGGCTGAGACGTACCTCGTACCTGGGGCTCCCCAGCCCCGCAGCCCCACGCCGAGCTCGCGGCCAGCCCTCTGCCTCTCGGGGGCCATGGCCAGCGCAGCACAGGCAGGAGAGATGCACGCAGGCTCCAGGCTGGCCCCTCAACACTCTGTCCCCCTCTCTCCACTGGCCAGTTGAGTAAGGAGGATGCAGTGGTGGAACCCGAGGCCCTAAAGACGGTGGAGCCACAGCCAGGAGCAGCATGGTCCGTGGATGACCGCGGGCTGAGTTCCCCACCCACAGGCCTGCCCCGAGACCCTGAGACGGACGTGCCCCTGGTGCTGCTAACCCACTGTGACTTGGGGGGTCGTCTGCCAAGGGCGGCTCACGTCTCGGCTAGTGACACGGACAGGAAGCTGCACCTTAGAAAGAAGGACTCGGGCAGCGGTGCCCTTGCTGATCTGACCTGGGTCACACGGCCGAGAGGAGCCTAAGCTTCCTTTTCTCACTGGAGGTTCAGCCTCACTGACTTCTGTGAAAATTACAATGAATTGCCAAGGGAGAGATAAGGGCAGACGGAGAAGCTATTAAAACACCTCTTCAGGTTTAACTAACATCTTCCTTTGACAATAACTCTGTCTCCGCACACGCAGCAGCGGGTGGTTTCTGAGAGAAACAAGCTGTGACCCTCACCCCGGCCCCGCGCTGAGACACGGAAACGCAACAGGTCGCTGCCTTCCCCAATGTTGGGGGCTTCAGTGGGTGACGAGAAAGCTGCTCTGTCTGCACCCCAAGTCAACTGGGGTTTTATGATCAGAGGATGATCGTGGCAGCATTGCTCCCGCTCTCGCCAGGATCAGGGAAGCCCGACCGGAATCGCCGCGTCCCACGGCCTCGGCCCGACAGACCAGCAGCGGTCGCGTGGCGCGGCCGACACGAGCACGAGACGCGGCGACACTCACCTGCCCGGCCAGCATCTCGTACAGCAGGACGCCGTAGGCCCACCAGTCCACGGACTTCCCATACGGCTGATAGGCGATTATCTGTGAGGAGGCAAGCACAGCGACGCGCTTAGCGACCGGACAGGGGAGGCGGGCGCGCAGGCGCTCACACCCTGCTCTCCACACGAGCTGGCGATGACGCGTGTCGCTGGTGTGCAGGGGTCCTTCACATCAGACACGCGGAGAGCTCTCGCCCCACGAGGGCTCCGGCCTCCCCTGGACTCCTCTTCCGAACCCACCTGGAGACAGACTGTGTTACAGAATTTTGCTGAAAATAATAAAGATGATGGTGACAAGGAGGAGGCGGAGGAAAGATAAAAGGAAATTCCAGTTTCCTTGTGCTGCTCAACAGGCCTGAGGGATCTGCTGAAGGACTGACGTTTCGAAATGTCTTGAAAAGAGACGCAAAATATAACCAAATGTACGAGCTGGACCTTGTCTGAATCTTGATTCAAACCAAATGTTAAAAAAAAAAAATTAGTAAAACTGAAATGCAGCCTTGAGGATGGATGATGTGAGGGGATTGTTGCTAACACTGTTCCCTGGGGTACAAAGTCTGAGAGTTAGTTACAGTGTCCTTCAGTTAGACGTGAGTGCATGCACGGCCCGCGTGCCTCAGAGATGTGTTTGTGGGTGTGGCATGACACGTGACGTCTTAGATTTGGTTTAAATATTTTAGTAAAATGAGAGGACTGCCTGCAGCTGGCGATGCCCGGAGACCTTGTCCCCTGCTCACCCCCCACTCCCCGGAGACTCTCAGACGTGCAGGCGGCTCTAGGGCCCCTGCCCCACCCTGGGAAAGGGGGTAGCACTGACTCAGATTTCTAAGAGACACTGCCTCGCAGGTAGGCTGTGGGCCTGAACACACACGTTGCTGACCGTGGCCAGGCCCCAGAACTCGGGTGGAAGGTTCCGACAGGTGCTCAGTACAACCACCTGCTCTTCTGCAGACAAACTGGACTCCGGGGTGCCCTAGAGGACTCTGGTTGCCCTAGCGGACTCTGGGGTGTCCTAGCAGACTCTGGGGCATCCTAGTGGACTCTGAAATGCCCCAGCGGACTCCAGTTGCCCTAGCGGACTCCGGTTGCCCTAGAGGACTCTGGTTGCCCTAGCGGACTCTGGGGCGCCCTAGCGGACTCTGGGGCATCCTAGTGGACTCTGAGATGCCCTAGCGGACTCTGGGACGCCCTAGCAGACTCTGGGGTGTCCTAGCGAACTCTGAGATGCCCTAGAGGACTCTGGGGTGCCCTAGCAGACTCTGTGGCGTCCTAGCGGACTCTGAGCTGCTCTAGCGGAGTCTGGGATGCCCTAGCGGACTCTGGGGTGTCCTAGCGGACTCTGGGATGCCCTAAGAGGACTCTGGGGTGCCCTAGAGGACTTCAGGGTGCCCCAACAGACTCCAGGGTGCCCTAGGCCATGTTCCCCCTACATCTAAGCAAATGTCCTGGGACATCAGCTAACTTCCTGCATGTCTGCCCACCCCGCTCCTTTAACGTGTTACTATTTCTCGCCGGGGCATGAGAAGGACACATCCTTGCCTCCATGTGAGCGGGAACAGGGGGCGCATGTTCGAATGTGGAAGCTTTACAGCTTGTTTCCTTGGCAAGACAAGGAGAGCCAGAGGAACCTGCAGAGAGGCCTTGGTTTCTCTTGAAGACTGCTCTTGCTTGAAAACTCAGAAAGTACAAACATGCAAAGCACAAAAAACCCTACCAAAATGTGCCCCTAGTTTATCCCCTAATGACCTGAAATGCTGGGGTCCTACCAGTTCCCGACGGCCTGACCTGAGCGAGTGGAGGAACCACAGACCCTGTCTGGGCAAGGCAGGCCCGCTCGCCCAGCTCCTACAGTGTCGGGGACAGTGCACTCCGAGGGTGGCCCGGGGAGCCAGAAGCAACTGCCACGCTCAGACTTCAGGGGACAGAACCGAGGTGCGCGACGCTCACGAAACTTGTCTGAAACCAAACAGATAGTGAGTGGTGCTTTGGATATTGACATATTTGTTTTAAAACTACAGTTTATGGCTTTCAAATACATGGAGCCACTCACACTGGGATTAATAAAGTATGAATCAAAGGGCTCTGAGGATTAGTTTAACGAGATTCAAAATCATCATTCCAGCTGTTGTAACTGTATTTCAAAAGCCCTTGAGTAAAATTTGTTCTTGTAACTATATTAAAGCGAGGTCCTGCAATCTGTGCTCATTAATCAGTTTTAGTGTTTTTTTTTAAAGAATTTTTAATAGAAGGGTAGTTGATTTACAATATTGTGTTAGCGTCAGGTATACGGCAAAGTTATTCTGTTATATATACATGCATACATTTGTGCTCAGTCACTTCAGTCGTGTCTGGCTCTTTTGTGACCCCATGGACTGTAGCCCGCCAGGCTCCTCTGTCCACGGGATTCTCCAGGCAAGAACACTGGTGTGGGTTGCCATGCCCTCCTCCAGGGGATCTTCCTGAACCAGAGATCAAATGGCGGATTTTTAACCACCTGAGCCACCAGGGAAGATTCTATATATATACATACACACACACACACACACGCATATATATCTATTTTTTTTAAAATTCTTTTCCATTGTAGGTTATTATAGGATATTGAATATAACTCTCTGAGCTGTATAGTAAAACTGCTGTTTATCTATTTCAGTTTGTTTATTCTGAACACAGGCTGTGCAGAGGCCCCGCGCTGCTCTGTGACCCACGAGGCTGGAGTGAGGCCCGGGTGGGGGAGCAGCTTTACCTCGGACTCCACTCCCACACACATCCGAGCATCTCACTACCCAGGCCCGTCTGCTCGGAGGCTGGAAGGCGCCCCCAGAGTTCAGGGAACTGTCAGAAGTCAAGGGTGCGGAACCCTGACTCTGGCCAGAAGGACCCACACACCCTAAAGGCCACCTGAAGCTTCCGGCGCTGTTTGTTCTGACTCATGTATCGACGTGCTCCTCGCGGTCCAGGGCCACAGAGTTAAGCTCTCCTGACCGGTGCTGAGAGCCCCGCTGCGTCCTCTGAGGCGACAGCCTTGGTCAGCCCCTGGAGCCCTGCTCGGAGCGCACGAGGCCGCTCTGAACCCCACAGCCCCTGCGGGGTGCTGTGTAACAGGACGGCCTTAGGGGTTAGCGGGAGCATTTCCTCCTGGGGACCCTGAGAGTCCATCACCCCGGCTTGTGCCTGGATGGGATGAGACGGCTCTGAGATCTGAGCTGCCAGGGAGGTGGTGACCTCAGCGCCGCTCACCCTCGTTTAGCAAGAAGCAGAATTCGCCCCCAGTGAGCTGCCATTAACAAACATCTCCACCTCGCTGCAAAGGTGAACCTGCTAGAGAAGGAGTCCACGAGAGATCCGAGCGCGTTGAAGCACAGGTTTAGGTGCTGGCTCCCCGCCCCGTGAGCCGGGGAGACCCGCACTGCCCCCCTGAGCAGCCACTCAGCCACGTGCGGCTCCGAGCCTCTGAGAAGCAGCGGTGCAAACGGAGACGCGCTCTGGGTGCAAAAACCCAAACGCAGAATACCCCATGGAGTCGTCCACTTTGGATATACTGGGTTAAATAAGATATGTTAGAACTAACTTCCCCCCTTTCTTTTTTCAGACACATGGCTGCTTGAAGGCAGTCCTGGCTTGCATTTTACTCCTCCTGGACACCGCTGGTCCAGACCGTCTGAGTCCTACCGGCTCTTACCATCCAATGCGGTGCCCCGGCTCCCACCCGCCCAGGAAGCCAGCTTTGGGCCGAGGCCGTGGCTCAGGGACTGCAGTGTGGACGGGAGGCTGCCTTGGGTCTGTCCCCAAAGGGGATGGGCGCAGGGTCTCTGGCACTGGGAGCACAGCCCAGCCCGGGAGATGCCCGGTACCCTGCGGACCCCAGCGAGGGGCTGCCCCGGCGACACGGTTCCCATCACAGGAAACTCACGAGAGGAGAGGCAGGCTCGCAGGAAGGCTGGAGTCGGTGACCTCCCAGTGGCACACGGGAGGCAGAGGTGGGCCCTGGGGCCCCGTCACCAGCTCCACGGCTGTCTGTCATCGTGACCATTACTATAGCCCCTCAAGCCACATGTTCAGGGGCGGCAGGATGTTGCCAACGGCTGCCTGTCTTGTAAACGGGGTATAAACGGCTTTCTGCCAGCCTGGGCGCAGGACCAGGAAGGCAGGGGCTGGGGGGGCGGGCGGTGGGCAGCCCTGGTCTCCTAGGAGGCCACAGGCCAGCGGCAGCTGGAAGGATGTTGCTCCAGGACCACTCACCCCTCTGTCCTGGGCCGGGGCCACACAACCTGCCCGAAGCGGACGGGGCTTCGTGGAATCGGGGGCAGCGTGTGCAGCTTCAGCTGCAGCTGAGAGCAGCAACAATCAGGACTTTCACCAAGGGCCAGGGTGTCCTCTCCGTCGGCACACGGAGCCCTCCCGAGACCCCGGCAGTAGGAGCAGTCCATTTCAAAGATGAAGGAGGAGGTACAGAGAAGTTAAGTAGCTTAATTCAGCCTTGGGCTGAACAGCCAGTCATGGGCAAAGCTAGGACTTGAACCCGGGACGTCTGGCCTTGGCCTCCACGATCTGGACCACGGTGGTGGTGCCATCGATACAGCCGATGAACCTGCAGCCAAACCTCATCATCCCCTGAGCCCAGGTTTACATCAGGGCTCACTCTTGGCCTGGGGTCCTATGGGTTTTTGAAAATGTATCATGACGTGTGCCATCATTGTACACGACCCCTCTGTGCCCTGTCCCCACTCCCCGGACCACAGCAATGACTAATCTTTATCATGGTCTTCCTAGTTTTGCCTCTTCCAGACGCTTAGAGCTGAGCACACAGTGAGCAGTGTTTTCAGGCTGGCTTCTTTCACTTAGTCATGTACTGAGGCTCTCCCAGGTTTTTTCAGGGCTTGAGGGCTCCTCTCTTTAGTGTTGGATAATACTCCACCACTCAGACGAGCCGCAGTTTATTTACTCGCTCACCTGTGGGAGGACGTCTCGCCAGCACCCAGGGTTTGGTTGCTACGACTAAAGCTGCTGTAAGCACGTGCATGCGGGCTTTTGTGCAGACGTATGTTTTCAGTTCATCTGGGTAAACACTTAGGAGCAAGAAGCCAGGATCTTACGGTGAAGACTATGTTTAGCTTTGTAAGAAAATACCACACTGTCTTCCACAGGGGCAGTGCTAATTCTGAAGGAGGCACACGTGAAATTCTAAATAACCCGCCAGACTTCTGATCTGGTGGGAAGACCCCGCCCCACATGCACACCTGGTGTGTGCGGTTCTGGAATGTGCTCCAGAAGGTTGTCACTGGTCCTCGGATAAGGCGTCAGGAGCACAGAGTTTCCCGGGGAGAAAGCACCCCCATTTCCAGGCTCTGTGGAAAAGCTCTAAGCTCTCGCTTTAGCCAATCTCTCTCCAGCTCCTATGTAACATTGCTTGTCAAGGGATAAGGCAGGAAGCTGACCACGGAACAACCAGGGCTGGAAGAACACCATCCCAGTTGCCCTGGGTCCCCCAGCCTCTTCAGCCCCATGCCAAACTAACTTCCACGTTTCCTGTTGCATCAAAAGAACGGGACATCTTCAGATTCTTTCTCTTCTCCCAACACGAAATTTTCAAGAACCTTCTTACAGCGAAATACACGAGGAATGTGACACAGTAACAGAGGCTGAGTTTTAATCCCACCTAAGCCACCTTGCACCCGATGTATCTCCCGTATCCATGGGGGCGGCCAGGGCCTGGCGGGCTCAGGAGCAGGGGCACGAAGCTGGTGGGGAAGACCCAGGGCTCCACCCTGGGAGGGATTCTCAGAGTGGGTGGCGGGTCCCTCTGGCCCTGCGGACCCCAGCCCTGTAAGGACTCCAGCTAAGGAGGCCCAGGAGGGCGCTGTAACAGTGGGGACGGTCTACCTCGGCCTGCACATAGCTCAAATCCAGCAAGCCCTCCGCAGCCTGGGAGCCGAGTGTGGTTTTAAATTGCTTAAACGCAAATGGAAATATGTTAAAAAGATGATCAGTCTTTTGAGCCTTTTGGCAGGAACAGCTGCTCAAATTGGCGAAATCTAAAATTTAGATGAAGGCAAAGCCTAAAATGTTTTCTCTCTAGCTCTTAGCAGAAAATGCTTGCTGATCCCAGCTGGGTAACCAGAGCAGGGCCCTCCTGCCTGGGTCCTGGAGCCTTTGAGACCTGCCCCCTTTAGGGAGCGTGCTGAGGGTTCTCCGACACGAAGCCCAGCTGTGCAGGGGACTCCCCCTAACCCCCTATCCTGGATGGCCTCTGCAGGGGGACAGGCCTCACCTCCACCAGAATCTAGCTTACGCGCCTCCCCTGGATGCAGAGCTGCCTGTGGACGTGCTCTGACCTAGAGAACGTGGTGGGCGTGACACAGCACCTGAGTTCTAGGTGCAGCTTAAGGGGCCTCAGTGAGGTGCTCTGAAGCTCTGAATGAGCCACTGAAGGAGGAGAAATCTCACGCAGGGCAGACCACACAGAGGAGGACCCGGGGGGCCTCGGCCAAGAGCCAGAGCCTCGGGCCCCCGTGAACCCTCCAGAGTCCAGCGGGCCAAGCCGGCCGGCACAGCCCTGCTGAGTCCTGACTCGAAGAATCCCAGTGCTAACTGAGTTCTAGTTTTAAGCCCTTATGTCTTGGGGTCGTTACACAGCAGCAGATCATTGAAACAACTGTCAAATAAGAGACACAACTGTATGAAGCCCTTCTCGAAGGCCAGCCAGGTTTATTACGGGCAAAACCTCATCCTCAGAGTCACGCTTTGAAAACGGCACTGTGATGATTCCCATTTTACAGACGTCACCCCGAGTTCTTAAAAGAGCAGAGCTATAGCCAGAGTTGACTCAACGATGATAAAGAAAAAGTCACAAAATCAAACAGAATTCTTCCCTTCTCGGAAACATCCTGTGTGGGGCTATGAGACAGCCGCGCTGGATCAATCCAGAATCAACGTGTGGCCGTCAGCCTCTGACCCCGTGAGGGGCTCTCGGGCGCGGCCGCCACGGCCTGGTCACTGGTCTCCCTCGAGGGTGGTAGGTGGGGGGCTGACTCGCTGCTCGGCGCCCCCGTTGGACCCCTACCCCAACTATCTCAGGCCTCCTCTGCCGAGCACGGAGCAGTTCACAATGCTCCTGGCGCATCTGAACAAGATGACCACTCGTGCAGAGACAGAACGAACTGGGCGTTAGGAACACATTTTGTGCCTGTGAGACCTTTATCAGCCAGAATAGAGGATTTTTTAGGGTTTCACAGTCTGGTGAGTCTGCACAGATGTGTGCGGTAAACAAGCAAGGGTACACTGAGGCGTGAAGACCACAGGCCGGCCCTTCTGGGCGGCGCCCTGGAGCCTGCCCTGCCACCTGCGGTCTGCCAGCCCCCACCGGGCACCGCTCCTTTTCCTTGTCTGCAGAACAGGCAGCACGCCTCTCACCCGCAGGACTGTCGTCAGAACGAAACCAGGGGGCGGGTTCAGGAGTGTGGTCCGCGATCCGCAATGAGAACACTGCACGCCATCTCTGCCCAGGCGCCTGCCTGCTCCTCCCCACGGCCCGGGGCAGTTTTGCAACAAAAGGAATTCAGTTATTTTGGCCCCATTTTTAAAAGATTTAAACAAATCTTCAACAGAAGGGCCAATGAGCACAGCCACAGAATGCCCGGAGTCACGACGCGTCAGCGCATCCGACTCGGGGGACACGGCTGGGTGTGGACAGGGGCAGGCGTCCATCCCCGGGTGGCCTCCCGCCGGGACCGCGGCCGCTGTGGGGGGAGCTGAGGAGCCCCGGTGCAGAGCCCAGGCCGAGGACTTGAGACCACCGGGAAATAAACGAACCTCTGCCCCTGTGGTTCATCATTTGGAAAATAGGGCCAAACAGCACCGAGTCTGCAGATTAAACACACTGACGTCAATGAGGTCAATGCGTCTCCACTCAGCAGGGCATCCATCCAGGGGTGGCTGATCCACAAGGAGCTGGTCTTCTCTGGGGCAGCGTGGGAGGGGGAGGGGAGGGGAGGGGGGAGCGTGGGGGGGAGGGGGGAGCATGGGGGGAGCGTGGGAGGGGGAGGGGTGGCGAGGGAGGAACGGGCTGGACCCTCTGAGGGACATCACAGGAGGGGGGGGGGGCCCAAGGCTCCAGAGAACTGGTAAACCCATTCAGCTATTGAGAGGGTAACAGGCAGGAAGGCCAGGGGTCTCCAAATGGAGGAAAGAGGCTGTAAGTGCCAGACATTTTTCTCTCTCTTAACCGGCAGAAAAGAACAAACCAGCGATCTGTTTTTCCTTCTCTATACAAAATTAAAAGGAGGTTTCTCCTAACATTCTGTGTGGCCATGACACCTGGTCTCACCTAAAGCTAACTACTCCCAAACCTTGAGTTAACCAATACATTTCTTTTTCGTATGGAAATGTTGTCTTAAGCTATGTTAATGAACCCCAGACTCCATCTTCAAGTTGGTTCCGCCAAAGGGCCTAACTTACTTGTTCAGGTATTGTTCCCCTAATCTATGTAAACGAAACTATTTGTTGGTACAAGGTGCAAGTCAATAGTTTTATGGCCTGGGATGAATTATCTGGTGCCATTCTAGATTTTATGACATTCCTTTCTTTTCATTAACGGACTGTGAGTGACTATATACCATACAGCTAAAAACTAGGAGGGGGGTTCTCTTTTGCCCCCTTCTGATGCCTATGTCAGAAGCTTTCTCTATCTCCTTTATACTTTAATAAAACTTTATTACACAAAAGCTCTGAGCGATCCAGCCTCGTCTCTGGCCCCGGATTGAATTCGTCTCCTCCGGAGGCCAAGAATCCCGCGTCTTATCGTTCAGCAACAACCTTTCACTATGATGCCAGGAAAACTATGAGACACAGAACCGCGGACGGACGATAGAATATACAAGGTAATATAAGCAACATCACCCCTGTAAAGATCTGAGACAAGCCGTACAGTTTAAGGACGACCCCCTCCCGTCCACAGCGCCTGGCCCGGGCTCTTGGAGGCAGGCAGCTGCTTCATTGTCTCCCAGGAGGCTGGAGTCGCTGGACCGTGACCCAACACGGAGGGAAATCGGCCTTTGATGGAAAGAAGCGCCTTCCTGTTTATCGTTCTCTTTCTTAATCAGGGGCTTTCTCCGGGGCCGCGCCCTGGCTGGTGTGGGGTCTGCGCTCACAAGCCCGACCTCAGAGGAGCCGTTGCACCCCTCACTGGCTTCTGTCTCTTCTCCCCGTTGCTTCTGTCTGGCAGGCGCCAATTTACCGCCTGGCTGCCCGCCTGTGCGCACCAAATGAGGCCCTTGTTCATATGCGTTTCAGATCCTCTTGTATTCGCTCCCTCACTCTGCGACCTATTCCTAGAGACCGGGAGGCATCTCCAGGGAGGAGGCTATTCTGGCCTCTTGGGCCATCTGGTTCCTGGGCTGACTTCCCGTCCACCTTCAGACCCTCGGGGGTCCCCTGTCATGGATGAGGGGAGCCGCGAGGCCACCGTCCCTGCTCCGTTCGCTGTACCACCCCACACCCGTCCTGCTGGCCACGGCAGCTCCAGACTCCCGGCCAAGGGTCCTGCGGAAGGAGCCCAGCTGGAGACAAAGAAATAAGGGGCCACGTGAGGCCGTGATGTGGTCCATCGGAGGCTGCCGTGTGCCACCCAAGGGCCCAGGGATGCGGCGGGCGAGGCAGGTCTGCCACCTGCACCGGCGGCAGGGAAAGGCGGCGTCCCGCAGGCCGCGTCTGAGCTCGGCGCAGGCCGGCCCAGGTGGAGGGAGGGAGAGGAGAATCAGACTACTGAAGGTAAAAACAGAGGCTTCCGGCAGCGCAGGGCTGAAAGAGAGTCCAGGCCCCCAGCGCGGGTCTGCAGCTCCGGACCCCGTCGGCCCCCAGCGCCGGCTGACGGGCGTGCATATCCGCTTCTGGGCAGCCTGCGGGCGCCGGGGGCAGGCATGCCTGCGGGCTTCTCCTCTCAGGAGGGTCCCGGGCTGGGGGCCCCTCTGTCGTCGCCCAGGGAACCCGGGCTCCTCCGCGGCTCTGAGCTCTCCTGGCCGGCAGCGGCCCGCGTCGATCCGCTTCCGCGTCCGCCCCTCGGGCAGCCGCGCCCCCACGGCCCCGCGCCGGGAGAATGCCCGAGGGCAGGGGCTCCGAGCTGCAGGCGCCGCCGGCTTCTGGCGGTGCGGGGTCTGCCCGGGCCTGCCGCTGGGCACCATCCTGACTCACGGCCTTAGAGGCGAAAGCGTCCGGTCGTGACTGAGCCCCTCAGACGTTCCAGAAGCCGCGGGCATCACTCATGGCCCTTTCCCTCGGGGCGTTTCCTCCTCTCTGGAGAAGGAGCTGCTCCTGCAGAGGACACAGGCTCTGTGCTCGGGTCTCGGCTCCACATCCCGCCCCGGCCTCCCCCAAGTCGTGTGTCCAGTGTGGCAGGCAGACGCTGTGTTCCGACGGCTTGGTCCTCAGTGTGGGCCCCTGCATCTGGGTGCCGCCCTCTGAGTGGGGAACACGCGCCCTGCCCCACCAGGCTCACAGCCTGGTGAAGGGTTCTGCGGGGTGCACGCTCCAGAGGCTTCCCCCCACTGCAGCCCGGGCCGCAGACGCTGCCTCGCTCTCTCCCGGACCAGAGCTGCCGGCAGGTCCTTGACTGACTGGATCTCGCACGCCAGGATAGCTGACTTTCAGGTGGGGGATGAGGTCCAGATGAGGCCTCGGCGATTCTCTAGCTGACCTCGAAGTGTCCTTTCTATGTCAGAACAAAGAGTCCCCTTAACATCAGCTTCAGGAACTAGTTTGTGATCTGGGTCCCTTTCGTGGGTGTCCATCTCGGCTGCAAACGTGTGCTAGTGACATTTTCAGCCTTTGTTCATCTACACTGGTTAAGGAGATGTTACAAAAACCACTTCAAGGTTTTTGAACAGTCACAAATATTTAAGCCTCCGCTTTGCCTGTTAAGGAAAATGCCACCTAAGATAATCACTTGGCCTTTGCCTGACAGGAAGGTTTACACAGAGGACAGGATTATTTTCACCTCTGAGCAATTCACAGACTTTGAACCTAGATGGTCTTTTCTGTACCCTGCAATGATTCCTTGAGCGAAATATTCCAAGTCCTGGACACACATGAAGAAAATGCGAGCAAATGGCACAACACCTGCAGTCTCTCCTGACAGAGCTGCCTACGGAGCGCGGCTTACTCCTCAACCGGAGTCACGTGGCATCCGGGTGTAGCTCTGGTTCCCTCTGTCACCTCTTCTACCGTAAATGGGGAGCACTTCCCGGGGAAGGCTCCACAGCAGGCCTGCGGGACGCTCTCCCGTGGTGGAGGTGGCTGGAGCCAGGGGCAGCAGCTGGACTCAGGCAGTTTTTAGTAATGTCACCTCAGACCATCCCTTACCACCTTGGTCACCTCGTCTGAGACACGGGCCTGGGGTTCTGTTTGTGGGGTTTGTCACGAGGAGAAGGAGAGAAGGCCCCGGCACGCAGGGGACACTGCGGAAACGGTGGGCTGCCCTTTGTCATCGCTTGCATAATGGGAACAAGGAGAGGAAGGAAGGCTGACAGGACCTGAGGGAATCTGGGGCAGACATGTGATCCTGGGTGTAGTAAGCGGCCCCGAATTGGTTTTCTACAAATCCCTCTCTGACAGCTCGTTCCCAGCATCCTTTTCTTTGACAGATATTCCCCCAGGATCCTTTTCTCCAAGGAGTGTTCCCAGCCTCTCTCTCTTAAATAATGTTCCCAGGGTCCCTCTCTGACACCTTGTTCCAAGCATCCCTCCCACTGAAAGTATTTCCAGAATTCCCCTCTCTGATGGATGTTCCCAGCATCCCTCTCTGTGATGTCATGCTCCCAGAATTCCGCTCTCTGATGTCACATTCCCAGTATTCCTCTCTCTGATGGATGGTTCCAGAATTCCTCTCTCTGATGGATGTTCCCAGCATGTCTCTCTCTGATGGATGTTCCCAGAATTCCTTTCTCTGATGGATGTTCCCAGCATCCCTCTCTCTGATGGATGTTTCTAGCATCCCTCCCTCTGACAGCATGTCCTCAAGTTCTGAGCATGACATGGCCACCCCATACAGGTGTGCTCTCTTAAATAGCAATCAGTGTTGGTTCAAAGTGTCTTTTCCAGGTCAACCTAGTCTCTGCTGTCCCAAGTAAGTGAGCGGGAAGACAGCAGTGGTCAGGGTCTGCTAGGAGAGTCTTCTAGAAGGCTGCAGGAGGCTTACAGTCCAGTGTGAGTCAAGTGAACAAAATCAACGCCAGGAGCAACAACTCTCTGAGTTACAGACAGCCTCATGAGGTGGACATTACAGGTGGAGACTGAAGCCTGGGGTGTTTAAGTAACGTGACTACAAGCCGTGTTCCAGAATAATGACTGTGGCTCTAGAAGGTGCTTAGAGGAAAAAGCCAACCTGAAAGGTGATGCTGTATGACTCCATCCTGTAACATTCTTGAATCGGCAATATTATGCAACAGAAAACAGATGAGTGGTTGCTGGGGGTCAGGATGGGCGGGGCGCAGGAGGCGGGTGGGCGTGGTTATGAAAGGAGGAAGGGGGGCTGCTGTGGTGGCCAGTCTGTACCTGGACAAGGTGCTGGAGATGTCAGCTGGCACGTGGTCAAGCTGCACAGCGCTATATAAACACACAGCGAAGAGGGCAAGTTTACAGAAAGGCTCAGAGTTACCACGATACATTAGTATATGTTCAGGCGGAGGAAGGAGGTATCATCTAGTGAGAGGCGGTGGGCTGAACCATGCTCCCTTCCCTCAGAGATCCTAGCCCCCAGAATCTGTAAACACACTACTTCCACTTAGTAAAAGAAATTCTGCAGCTGTGGATGTTATAGATTCTGAGATGGGAAGATGACTCTGGAGTATATGGGTGAAGCCCATGAAAGCCCGACGGTCCTGATGAGAGGCAGGCTGGAGGGTTGGGGCTGGAAGAGACAGAGAGAGATTCCGAGATGTGATGCTGTCAGCACAGACGGCGGCAGAGGGAACCAGGAGCCAAAGACCTGCTCAGAGGCTAGAAAAGGAGACAGTCACCCTGGAGCTGCTGCAGGGACGGTCATCCTGTCGGCAATTCCACAGTAACCCAATGAGACTGAATTTTGACTCCTGACCTCCAGAGCTATAAGAGAAAAAGATTGTATTGCTGGAATCCACTAAGCTGGTAGTGAGATAGCAGCTATATGAAATAATACAATAAGGAACCTTGGGAAGAAAGGCAACAAACTTCAACTATTTGGGCGATTTCCTCTATGTGGAATGCTCTCACCCCTGGCGATATCAGATGGCTGAGGCATTACTGAACATGAGAAGCTATTTGTTTGATCAGCAGAGACCTCGTCTTGACGGGGATGAAGCTCAAAGCCACCTTGATTCCTCAAACTGCTGCCATCAAGCTTTGGCAGCATCTGGTGGGTGGTACTTGGAGCTGGCACAGCTCACAATCACAGCCTGTTTAATCCATGTCAGCCAGGAGAAGCCTCCAGAATAAATACTCCATCCCGAGGGCATATTTTTTCTGTACCATCTCTTTATCCTTCATATTTGAAAAATATTTAAACTCACGATATACCTGGAGAAACTAAGGTGTGAGTTCTTTGCAGGTAAAGAGGTTAGGTAGGTTAAGGATCAAGAGAATAATTGGACATGTAATTCAGAATTTAAGTTTTTAAGTAAATATTCTAAGCCTGTTTCTACATGAGGAATATAACAAGCAAAAAAAAAAAAAAAAAAAAAAGCCCTTGACAAAGGAATAAAAGTTAGCTTCCGTTTGGGAATAATGGCTGTAACAGAGGGCTCCAGGTACAAACACTGTAGCCAGCACCTTTAGTTCTCAGAGCAACTCTTCAGGGAACGCAGTGTTGTCCCTGACTTGCCACTGCAGAAACAGGCTCGGAGGGGTTAGGTAGCTTGCTTGCGCTCCCACAGCCTGTAAATAATAAAGTCTGGATTGGCGCTCACATTGGCCGGATCTCCAAGCTCATGTCTTGCTCTCGCTACTGCCTCAGAGATAAACGCGTGAGGCAGCATCTTGAATAAATACCGCAACATCACCAAGGGCTAACATGAGAGCTCTACAGAGAGCTGAAGGTTGGCCTGACTTGGAATTCATCACCTGCTGCATCCCGGAGCTCAGTGGGGAAGGGACTGTGCCGTCCACACGGCAGGGCGTGGACAGCAAGTGGGCTCCAGAGCAGCCCGGGGTGGTAACTCACCCACTCACTGGCAGGTAGGAAGCTTCATAATGCAGGAGGAAAACTACTCCATGTGTTATAACAAAGACAGAGTGGCAGGGCCGCTGCTGTCAACACACGAATCCTGCAGCTGCTTGGCCAGACCCCATGGGTATGCCATGCCCATCCCGGCCGAGACCCCGGGATTCACACCAGCATGCTGCTGAGGACATCTGCTGTTGTTGGTAGTTGCTCAGTCGAGTCTGACTCTGTGTGACCCCATGGGCTGTAGCCCACCAGGCTCCTCTGTCCATGGGATTCTCCAGGCAAGAACACTGGACTAGGTTGCCATTCCCTTCTCCAGGGGATCTTCCTGACCCAGGGATGGAACCTACATCTCCTGTCTAGGCAGGCGGGTTCTTTAACACTGGGTCACCTATGGAGAACCAAGTATTACCTATAAAATAGCATGGTGTCTGATAGGCTAGTCACTCTGATTTTTTGACACAGACAACAAACTGGTGGTCACCAAAAGGGAAGGGGGGCAGGACAAATGAGAAGTTTGGGATTAACGGATATACACCATTGCATAGAAAACAGATAGACAACAAGGACCTACTACACTGCACGGGGAACTATATTCAGGGTCTTATAATAATCTACAATGGAAAAGAATATGAATATATTCTTACAGTAACTGAATCACTTTGTGTACACCTGAAATTAACACGCCATTGTAAATCAACTATACTTCAATAAAAAGTAAACACAAAACAAAAAAATGAATCACTCTGATTTTGCTAAAATCCCATCATTGGGACCATCCCTGAGCCCGTTTCCACATGGAGCTTCTCACAAACAAGGTCCCTCCTTCTCCACCCCGTGGTGGTTCTTACACTCCTTTGCCTGTGACTGTAAGAAATGCATTTTTCCCATGCACCCACCTCGCACATACGTGTAACAGAAACAAAAGTTCCGTGAAGCATGATGTGTCCTCACTGTGTGCACAGAGCTCTCACGCTTTCTTTTTCTGTACTTGCTCCACACACGGTGACGGGTGATGCCGGGTCCCATCCACACCCCACAAGTGGTTGTGTTTCATGGCGAGTGAGCGGCCTACCTCCGGGGCGATGTAGTCGGGGGTCCCACAGAAGGTCCTGGTCGTGACGCCGTCCATCATGTGCTCCTTGCACATCCCAAAGTCCGCGATCTTGATGTGCCCTTCCGAGTCCAGCATGACGTTGTCTAACTTCAGGTCCCTGCAAGGAAGCAGGTGCATCAGCGTCCCTCCGCACGCAACTGCTTCGCTCTGCCTCGTTAGTACAGGCCTGGGAGAGCTGGGGCGGGACCTGCCACCTAGCGATTTTCCATCTCTAGAGCCCAGCGCAGTGCCTCGGGGACTTGTGTGCATGCCAAGTCGCTTCAGTCGTGTCCAACTCTGTGTGACCCCATGGACTGTAGCCCCCCAGGCTCCCCTGACCATGGGATTCTCCAGGCAAGAAGACTGGAGTGGGTTGCCATGCCCTCCTCCAGGGGATCTTCCTGACCCAGGGATCAAACCCGTGTCTATTATGTCTCCTGCACTGGCAGGCGGGTTCTGTACCACTAGCACCGCCTGTGAAGCCCACCTAGGGTACAGCAGATACTTAATAAATCAGACTGAGTGAGTGACAGAGCCAGTGACGCCCGCCTTGACTGCAGGTGAGTCAACGGAGACTCAGCTGAGCAGCTCCGAGGGGAGCGCACCCCAGTTTGTTTCTGTCCCACCCAGAGGGCTCAGGCTCCCCGCCAGGGCGCAGGCCGAAGGCTCAGAACCACCGCACTGTGCACTCGGCCCCCTCATTCTGCCCAGCGTCCTGTTCACTCTCCGCTGAGTGCTGGCCGACGTCCTGCCTTCACCGTAACCAGCAACGGCAGGAACCGGACCTGGCGGCCTCCCTCTTCCCACCTGCCCAGCTCCCCGCACTCCTCTGCTGAGCATCACTAGCAGAAACTCAGCCCGCACGGTCCCCGACCCTCACGCCACATGAAAGGCAGAGGAAGGAGCCGGCAGGGGAGAGAAAAGCTCGTTTTCTTGCAGAAGCAGAAATGAGATCCAGAGACCAGAAGCTGGACCACATTTGCCTGGAGGCTGCAGAGAAGGGTGGGTCCCAGCAGGTGTCCATGATGGGGTAGGGGGGGATTGTCCTCTCCAGGTTTGACACACCCTCTCCCCTCAACAGAATCACACGCCCATGGAGTCCAGAGGGCCAGCAAAGCTTCCTCTGTGCTGTGGGCAGCAGGGCCTTGATACACACCGATAAATGATTCCTCTTTTATGAAGAAAGAACAGCCCGATGGAAATCTCTGCCGCATAGAACCTGCAAAAGAAAATGTCTGTCGGGCGTCTGGCTTTTCCCCCCCGGCCTTCTGGATACTTTCTACCCTCAAAATCAGGCATCAAAATGGCACAGGATGGGAAGACCCTGGACCGTCAGAGACCAGTCCTGCCCTACGGGCAACTCCGACCCTCTCCAGTTTTATGACCCCAGCTTCCCCAAGGGATAACACAGCTGATAAAATCAGTGAAGCAGGTTTATTACCTGTCCCCAAACAAGCCCTTCTTGTCTGGGGCAGGTGGGCAGGTAATTTACTGCTTAAAAGAAATTTTGAGCACAATCTTTTAAAGAGTAGCTGTCTGCTAGGCTGTTCTTCATCAGGGCTACCGTAGACTGAAGCAAATTTCTATTTTCCCCCTCAAGGACAGAATACCTTAGTGTTTGAAAACACACCTATGCCCTGGATGACAAAGGTCAGTGTGTGCTGAACTCGGGCTGGTTTACTCACCCCCACACCCTCATCCCAGGCGCTTGGGGAAGTGCGACCCAGGCCAAATTCATACCTGGAGCACCTTTTAAATAATTCATGATTGGAAGCAGTTACAGCCACCGCTTCATTGAGGGATCAATATCTAAAACTCCAAATAAACGCTGAAGGAGGTCTTACAATCTGCTTCGCGTTTAGTTCTTGAAGCCTGAGAAGCCACAAGACTCTGCCTGTGCAAACAGTACTCTTGCAAGGCTTCAGTAAGCACACACGTTTACATGAGTGTGTTTACATGAGTGTGTTTACGGGAGCGGAGGAAGGGCGCCTGACTACCAGGACCACACTCTCAACAGGGGGCCGTCTCTGAGTGGTCAGGCTCAGCTCTGTCATTAGCGCGTTTAATGCTTTGTAACTAACAACACAGGAGACAGGATCGGGGAGGGATTTCTGAAAACGGAAAAGTAAAAATAAAAGCAGAAACCACCAGCCCTGAGCGAGCCCCCAAGAATGTCCTGCTCTGCCTCTGGGGGTCTCCCCAGGCCAGCTCACCCCACGTGGGCCAGGGCGGCTCGGGTTTATTGTTTAGACTGAACGCCGGCAGAGCCTGACGGACGGTTCTCAGGTGATTAAGTGGGGTTCCTGCCACTACACATCTTCACTGGGGGTGAAAGAGCTTCGCCTCTCTGAGTTCCCGAGACTTCCTGGCCCTGGAATATGGGCTGATTCTCCGGGTCTCACGGCCCCGCCTCTAGACGGATGATTCTCTGTCTTCCCTGGAGCCCGCGTCTCCCTGACGGCACGGATTCCTGCCTCCCGGCCTCGAGGCGCGGGCACCCCACTGAAACCTCCCGACCTCCTCCTGGACGGCGGCGCCTCCCACGCCTACAGGGCCGTCGCCCTGGCGCCCAGCCCCGGTTCCCTTCCCTGGAGCGCGTGTCCAGGCCCCTGATGCCCCTGGGGCTCCAAGGCCGCACCGCTGCGCGCTTTCTGCAGACCGTCGGCTCCTCCTACACCAGCCGCAGCCCCAAGCCTCCCGTCTCCTCCGGCAGGGAGCCCCCATGCCGTCAGGCCCCGAGGCCCCCAGGCCCTCTTGCTCCTCGCCAGGCCCTCGCTGCGCTGGGCGCAGCACCCAGAGCCCCTGCCGCTGCTCCGCTCGAGAGGGAATGACTCAGCGGCCGGGATGACGGCGGCTGCGCACCCGCAGCTCCCAGTGACGGGAGGAGAACGAAGGTCTCCGCAGGGCGCGCGCAGGCGGGCCCTGCCCACCGTCCTGCCCCGGGAGGCAGCAGCGTTCACCCCAAGCTGGGCGGGCCCGCTGCAGGCCCCCGGCCGAGCCGAGCGCACGCAGAGCTACTCACACCGCCTGCGGCTCCTTGAACTTCCCGACCTGCTGGATGTGGTACATGAGGTCCCCGCCGTTGACGTACTCCATGACGAAGTAGAGCCGGTCCTGAGGGCCGAGGGTGCACCGGTGAGCGCGCTCCGCGGCCGGCGGCCCCGCTCCAGCCCGCGCTCTGCCCTCTCGCTGGGCACACGTGGGCCGCGCCGGCACGTCTGCCCGGCGGAGCCCGTCAGCTTTCTCCCCCCAGTAAAGAATTAGTGAAAAGCCCTGTTGTGTGAGGACCCCGGGAAACAAAGTCACGACATCACCCTGGGGCCTCAGCTCTCGGGGGCGCCGTCCACCCCTCCGGTCACGGAAGCGCCCAATGACAGCAAAGGCCTCAAAGCTTCCTCCGTTTTCTCCCACACATCATTCATTTCTCAGCTGGGGCTGGCGTGCAGAGCCCACGCGGGCCACTGCTCTAACCAGTGGCTGGCTGGCAGCGGGGACGCGTCTGAGAGCAGACCTCGTGGGTCGGGGGCTCGCGCCGCAGACCTCAGGGTGCTCGCTGCGGGCGGGGCCGCGAGTGGGGCGGCCGGTCGCGTTCCTCCGCATCCACCCTCGCCCAAACGCTGCTTCTGACTTTCTCTCTCGCTGATACTCTACACGTGGGCCCGCGAAGCGCACACATCACAGAGCTCCGTGAGTCCGCGCATTTATAAGGACATTACACCGGGACAGACGGCGAGGTGGAGGGGGTTTAGGAGGGAGGTAACGGCACAGCATAAGGTAAACGCTGGCCTCTGCTCTCTCGCAGAAAACAGCACCGTTTCACAGAGGTTATTAAACATTAAAGTGGTGCACAGCGTGGAAAAAAGGACAGAGCTGGAGCTAACAGCCAGGAACGGCGCCGAGAGCCTCAATCTCTCGCTTTCCTGTTATGAACTTTAATTTCAATTTTATTTCTCTGCTTTGTAGCTTTCCAGAGCTTAATCAGCGTAACCAGGGTGACAGGATCCGGGCTGGGGCTTTTCCCTCTCCTTTCATATTGCTAGATTCTCTTCTGGACGCTACTGGCAGCTGCTCCTGGGAGCGGCTGGGAGACGGAGCATCGCTCGGCTGCCCCCTGGTGGCCGGGACTGGCTCTGCGGCTCCACCATCCACTCCGGACCGCAGGCCGCTCTGTCGTTACAGTTCCAGCTGCTGATCACCGAGTCACGCGTTCAGGAGGGCCGCCGCGAGGCGTGGAGAGCGTGCCTTTGGGAACGCCTCACTGCGGTGCGGCGTATAGTATACACATATATAAATATAAACATCTAAGTGCTTGTATTTCTTGTAGGTTACCTCCAAGCACCATGTCCCAGACTTGGCTGATTAGTGCTTTGGGAATTATTTTGTCCTCTCTTTAGTTAACCTATATGACAGGGCTCTGCAAACCTTTTCTGTAAAGGGCCAGACAGGAAATATTTTAGGCTTTGTGTGTCTCTTAAAACTACTCAGCTGTGCCTTTGTAGTCTGAAAGCCCGCGATGCCAGGTTAGTGAAAGGACAGGCTATGTTCCAAGAAAACCATTTATGGACCTTGAAATCATCTAATTCTCTTGTGTTACAAAATAATATTCTTTTTATAAGGCCTCTCTTAGAGCTCAGGGACCATCCATACAAACAGGCCAGACTGCCACCCCTGCATGTGCATTACCCAAGAACATCCTCTTCCAGGACATGGGTCTCCTGACGCTCTGATGCCAGTTTGGCAGCTGGACCAGGACTTAACGAGCCACGACTGTCAGTTACCTGTATCTCTGAGCCTTAACACAGTGCCTGGTGTGTGTTAAGAAAACCTCTGATAGCAGCATTCACAGAATCAAATGGAATTAATGCCAAGTCTATAGGTGGGGGACACCCTGAATTCTCCAGTGGTACCCGGTCTGCTCGGGAGAGGAGGATGTGGGCTGATGTCTTCTCCCGGGAGGAGGGCGGGGGGCGGCGGTGCAAGAACCCAGGGGTGGCGGGGAGCAGGCCCCAGGGCCCTTACCACCGTCTGGAAGCAGGAGTGCAGCTGTGTCAGGAACGGCGGCTTGTCGAGCAGGGCCAACACCCGCTTCTCCACCATGGTGCACTCCACATCGTCGTCCTGGATGACCACGTCCTTCTTCAGGATCTTGATGGCGTACAGCTCCTCGGTCCCCTTCCGGTCGGCCAGCATCACCTGCAGGCAGGCGGAGGGCAACCTGAACCCCCGGCACACAGCACGGGGGTGCGGGAACTGTGTGTGCAGACCTGTAATTTTTTTTTTAAGATTCTTTTTGATGTGGCTCATTTTTAAAGTCTTTATTGAATCTGTTACAATATTGCTTCGATTTTCTGCTTTTGGTTTTTTGGCCAAGAGGCATGTGGGATCTTAGTTCCCTGACCAGGGATTGAACCTGCAGCCCCTGCACTGGAAGGTGAAGTCTTAACCGTTGGAGCACCAGGCAAGTCCCAACAGATTCATCGATATAAATAAAGCTCCACTTCAGGTGCCGGTTCTCAAATACTGCACTTTGTGTATGTATGTGTTAGTTGTCAGTCGTGTCCAAATCTTTGCAACGCCATAGACTGCTGCACATTAAATTCCTCCAGCATACAGTCTGAGAAAGCTCTGGGAGATGGTGAAGGACAGGAAAGCCTGGCGTGCTGGAGTCCACGGGGTCACGAAGAGTCAGACACGACTGAGCCAGGACTGGACTGAAAGCTTCTAGGCCACCAAGATGAACATGCTGTGTGGGCCGTTGCCACACGAGGGCGCCATTGCAGCCGCTGAAAATGATGCTTGACATCCTCCTCTGCATCAGCAGGTACTTCAGGAGCATCCTCATCTCAGGAGCACTGCCATCTCAGGAGCATCGTCATCGTGGGAGCACCCTCATCTCAGGAGCACTCTCATCCCAGGAGCACTCTCAGAGCAGACACCTGACTGACTTTTACATGCTCCTCGCAAGCCAGGAAGCCGGACCCAAATCCAAAAGAAAGCGGCAGGATCGAAGCCAGCCCCTGGATCTGCCATGAGATTTGGACTCAGAGAGGCAGATGCAGATACACAGGCTGGACATGGAGGAAACCTGGTCTGGTATCTCAACTATTACGTTCATTTACTACAAGCCAACATTTAATTTTCAGCTGTGAAAATTATTCAGACACCGTTGTGGGGCACTGACTCCATCCTGAAACCTTAAAGGGTGACACAGGGGGCCCTGTCTGGCTTTTTGGGAAAGTCGCTTTTAATGCGATGAAGTGGGAAGCCCCTGAGAATGTGGCAGAACCAGGGGACGTCTAAACGGCTGCCCCAGAGTCCTCGGGGAGACTTGGACCGACCGGCCCCCACGTCCTCCACAGAAGCCCCGCCTTGCTCGGACATGGCCCGCTCACCTTCCCAAAGCTGCCTTTGCCCAGCACCATGAGGAAGTTGAAGTCAGTGAGCTTCACTCTGTCCAGGTTGTTGGAAGGCTGTCTCCTGTCCTCGGAGGGACTGATGACTTTGTTGCCGGCAGGGCCAAGCTTGGCTTTCTAAACAATAACACACATGTGAAAACAGTCAGCCATTTCCTCAGGGACAAAAGTGACAGGAAACTCTGTGACTAAGCTGGATGCCGATGCTGGGTGGTGGCGGAAGGGGAGACGGGTGAGGAGGGGAAGCCGGCCACTTGAGATGTCTACTCCTACCTCCATCGCTGCACTCACCCCAAGAGCGACATTGCAAAGGAGCAAGAGGCTGCCCTCACCCATCACAAGACACTTTGTATCTGTAACTAACATAATAAAAGAGATAATAAAAGAAGTAAATGTAATAAACTGTGTACTGATTCTTTCCTTATTTGTAGATTCTCCAATCTGAGATTTGCAGAAACTTACACCCACAGTAGAGGGAGAGTGTGTTCCCTGGAGGAAAACGCTTTCACGGCAGGCAATGGGGTGACTCACTGCTGCGCTGAAAGGCACAGGAGGGAGAACAAAGCTTTCTTTCTCGGGTAAAGAGTTGGACTCAGGAAAAGTGGTGACCTGTAAGAGCATCTGGTTTCCCACGGGTGCTCTCTGCACCCGCAAATCCTGGGTCATGACCCGTGAGTTACCCAGAGGGGTTTTACCCACTGGTCCCTTGATTAACACCGCTCAAGTTAACTCGGCTCCCAGGGAGATGGCAGGAGGTGAAGAAGCTTTCAGGAGATTTTGGGCATGACCAGACCACCGGGACTTCGGTGCTCTGCTCTTCAGGGGAATGTGGGATCTGACGTGTTTTCTTTAGTGGCTGAGAAGGCTCTCAAGGAATCGTCCACACCCCTTCTTCTGAGCAGAAGCCTCCTTCGTCCACAGCCACTGGGTGAGCTGCTGGCAACTGGCTCTGTGGGGCGGCCATGCCTTCTCAGGATGAGCCTCCACCCCTGTCCCCGCAGACCCAGCCCCACACACGGCGTCCCCGCACACGGCGCAAGGTCTGCATAAGCATTTTGGTTGAAGGAAGAACGAAGCGAAGCCTGACTGTGCTCATCACATGCTGGGCTGTAAGGTGAACTTTTCTCAGATCAAAATAACCTTTTTTAGGGATTGTGGACTTCTCAGGGGGCATGATCAGTAAAAGAATCCACCTGCTGATGCAGGAGATGTGAGTTTGATCCCTGGGTCAGGAAGATCCCCTGGAGGAAGAAATGGCAACCCACTCCAGTATTCTCGCCTGGACAGAGGAGCCTGGTGGGCTATAGTACATGGGGTTGCAAAGAGTTGGACACGACTGAGCAACTAAACAACAAAATATATATCATAGATGTTCGCAACATGCAGAGAGAGGAACCTGACAACAGAAGGATCTTCTAGTTCTGAGAGTCCGAAGGCCAACACTGATCAGGGTCAGACAAGTAATCGGGCATTTATTCTATAACTCTGTATCTGCAATAAAAATGTTCTGTGCCTGTCTCTGTGCATCTGAACGGCCCTGACAACATAAGACTGATGGTGTTTGGTGCTGTTCCATCGACCAGGACGCAGGAGCAGAAAGAGCTAGGCCACGCAGAACCGAGGGCCCCCAAACAGCAGCCTACTTTTAGGGCAACATATTCACCTGCACCCAGAGCAACACTATGAGAAATCAACGGGTTTCATATCACTTATACGTAACGCCACTTCTCAGGTGGTGCTTGTGATAAGAACCCCACCTGCAATGCAGGAGATGTAAGAGACATGAGTTTGATCCCTGGATCGAGAAGATCCCCTGGAGGAGGAAATGGCAACCCACTCCAGTGCTCTTGCCTGGAGAATCCCATGGACAGATGAGCCCGGAGGGCTACAGTTCATGGGGTCACAAAGAGTCGGAGATAGCTGAAGGGACTTAGCACGCATAATAGGCAGTATAAGAAATTTGTGAATGAACAGGTGAAGTTGCGTGGCTGTGCTCCAATAAAACTTTATTTACAAAAACAGACAGCAGCCAGAATCTGGCCCGGGGGCTCTTGTCTCCTCCTTTTGCCCCACATCACACAGGTTCTCAAATCATTCCTCGTCATCTGCAGCTGGACTCAAACACAGCCTGCCTCTGTCCTCACCGAGCGGGCAGAACGGCGACAGCTAAGAGCCTCAGATGCGCCTGAATTAAGGCCCTGCCGACTCTCTTCCACGACCAGCACGGGAAACGGCTGCTCAGCATCCAGACGGTGTGGGGAGTGAAGAACTCATTTGGGAGAGCGAAAATTTACGGGGAACCACATGAGGTCATTTTCTTGATGAGAAATGTTTTTATGGACACGTCCACACCAGCTGTCTCTACCGCTGGCAGGCCTCTGTTGTCATGGCAACTCGGCCATGCTCTCGGGAGACACGCAGACCTGTGATGCGTTAGCACTCGGACCATTGTGGGAAATCGAGTCCCTGCTTCTCCTGGACCCGAGTGCTCTCACCTCAGTACCAGCTGCGCTGCTCTCCTCAGGCAACCTGCTTTCCCCCGTGTCCCGGGTCCACGCGCCGACGGCTGACACCCGACACCCCCGCAGGCCGGCTCAGGCCTGCGGTAACAGCGCACTGGTCCCGCCGCTCCGGAGGTCCTGGGATGGCCACTGGGTCTGTCCCACCCAGTGCCCGAGAGTCCAGTCTTCTGCGCCCAAGCTTCCGGGACCAGAAACTTCACTCTGCCCAAGTGTTTCCGTCTGGAGAGAGCCCGTCTTTCTCTCACCAGGGAGCTGACGGCACACATCTGCCCGGTGCCCAGCTGACTGCAGCTCAAGGCCACAGCGTGTCATTGGAAGAGGATTTGGGGCACTTGGTAATTTTTTGAAACCTGTATCCTTTTCTGGAGGCTCAGCAGTAAAGAATCCACCTGCCAATGCAGGAGATGCAGTTCGATCCCTGGGTCGGGAAGCTCCCCTGGAGGAGGGCACTCCAGTGTTCTTGCCCGAAGAATCCCGTGGACAGAGGAGCCTGGCGGGCACAGTCCACGGGGTCACAGAGTCTGATATGACTCAGCGATTAAACAACAACAAGCCCTTTTCCTGCTGGAACGCTCCCTGTTGGGGTCGCCACAGTGCTGGCTTTGTTAAGTCAGTGCTGGCAGGGTCACCGCCAAACGAACTCACACTGTCAACAGCGGAAATGAGTTTCCAGATTGCGGGCAATATTGCCTAGGAGTGGGGAGTTTTCTGTGCTAAGAAAGCAGAGTAGGTATGAAGTGAGCTGGCCTCCTGCCAGAGGAGACTGCGTGAACCACTGGACCACGGGCATCTTCCCCAGGACCAAGACGAGTCCCGACAGTCACAGAACAAGCGGGAGCATGAAGCGGGAACCCTGTCGCCACGGCCAGCAGCAGGGCTCGGGGCGATGCAGGCGCAGCGGGTGGAGAAATCCTTTACTTGCGAATCTTTACTGCCCTCTTGTGGTACTTATTTTCTGGACGGACTGCAATTTTTCTTTTTTCAATGTTATTTTTTAACATTTTTTGTTTTGTATTGAAGTACAAGTGATGAACAATGATGTGAGAGTTTCGGGGGGACAGCAAAGGGACTCAGTCACACACACACATGTATCCATCCTGCCGATCGCGTCCAGGCTCTCCGTGAAACTGTCCCCGTGCAGTACAGCAGGTCCTTGTTAGTTATCCTTTTACACACAGCCTAGGGCAGGGGCGGCAGAGGATGAGATGGTCGGATCGTCGCCGACTCAATGCACATGAGTCTCAGCGAGCTCCAGGAGACACCGAAGGGCAGGGAGGCCTGGCGTGTGCCATTCATGGGGTTGCCAAGAGTCGGACACGACTGAGCGGCTGAACAATGACAAAAGCGTTTCCCAGGTGGTGCTAGTGGCAAAGAATCCGCCTGCCCACACAGGAGACATAAGAGACGTGGGTTTGATCCCTGGATTGGGAAGGTCCCCTGGAGGAGGAAATGGCCACCCGCTCCAGTATTCTTGCCTGGAGAATCCCATGGGCAGAGGAGCCTGGAGGGCTACAGTCCACGGGGTTGAAAAGAGTCGGACACGACTGAGCGGCCAAGTACACACACATACATCCCCCCGAACTCCCTGAGTGTCCTCCCCGTCCTTCCCACCAGCGGCCACAAGTTCCATCTCTAAGTCTGTGAGTGTGCATCTGCTTCGTAAATTAGTTCATTTATGGAATTTCTTCTTCGATTCTGCATCTAAGGGATATCATACGCTATTTCTCCTTCTCCGTCTGACTTATTTCACTCAGTGTGATAATGACCGACTGCGTTTTGACTGGATTCTTAGCCAGGTTTAGAAATACGCCCAAGTTTACTAGAACGGCCCACAGAAGTGAAGTTCCTGTAAATACTGCAAAATGGCACAAACAAGACGCACACGCTACCTTCCCAGCTCTGCCTTCACAGAAGGTGACTCGTCTCTCGTGTGAGAGCCCGGCCTGTGGGCGGTGCCGGCAGGAGGTGTGCAGACACCAGAGTGTGCCCTGGAATCGCCAAGGGCGTGATTTCAGGAGACAAGCCCCAGCCACTGCTAACTGTCTCTGTGTCCTGACTCTCCCCAGACCTCTGACTGGGCCCAGACTCTGCAAAACCACGGACGCCAGGGAGGCCGTGAGCCCCGAAGGGGCCAGGAGCAGCCCCCGAGACCTGCTGTGTCTGGGAAATAATGGAACGATCGTCCCAAGGGGGCAGAATTCAGCAAAATGGCCACCCCCAGGGAAATTCAACTTGTGCTAAGTGATCACAGGGTGGGAGCTCCTGAAAACAAACAACGGAAACCCAGACCGTGGCTGGGAGTGAAGCTCAGATCCTGGAAAAGCTCCAGGCACTTCTCACCCTCCTCAGCGGCTGCAGAACAGGTGGGTGGGTGAGGGTCATCCCCGCCCCTCCTGTGCCCCGGGGAACCTGGGCAGAGGTTTGAAACCTGACGGGTGTGGAGGGAAAGACAGACAGAAAAACATGATCCTTCCTCCAAAAGGCTGAATATGTTTGCTCAATTACTCAATTTAAATTTTTTCTAAAATGCCTCTAATTGACAGCGGCAGGCATTCTGAAAGCGGGGACGACTGCAATTAAATTTAGCACAAAATTTCCATAATCGTTGATTTCACCCTATCTTCACTGAGCGTTTTTTAAATTGCACCAGTTTTCAAAAAGGAGGGATCTAATTATAGCTCAGCTGGGACACCTGCCTTCCAGCCCGGCTCAGTTGTGCGGTTCTGGGCTGTTTTCTGCGCCGCCCCCCCACCCCCAACCCTGTCGCGTGGTAACAGGCTGACGGGACTTGGGGGAAGCGTGGCTGGGAGGGCCAGCTCCGGCACTGCAGACCCCTCCAGGCCTCAGTTTCTTCATCTGTCAAATGGATTCAAACGCCCACCGCCGCCTGTGCGGGGAACCCCCGTTTGCTCAGTCGCTGCTGCACGGCTGCAGCACCGGCAGAAGGGCTGTCCTCAGGGGCCGCAGAGAGGAGCAGGGGGATGCGGGAGCCCCCGGCACAGCGGGTCCCCAGCCGCCTGCGGGGATGCACTGCCCCGAGGACCTGGCCTTCCCCACACCTGTCAGACTTCTGAAACCTCAGAGTACTGTCTCTTCCCCATTTCCAGTCACCCGGGTCACTGATCTCTTGGAGCCCCTTCAGGGGACACACCTGTAGCGTCAGGGACATGTTCTGGAGATGATAAACTGAACAACATTTGCTGGATGTTTTCTTCGGTGCGGTGTGTTAGAAAGACTGTCTGTCGATTCTAGTTTAGTGTAGGGAGTGAGATCTTTCCTTGCAAATTTTGTTCCCAGGTGTCTGAGCGTTTAAATTTTCCACTCGCTTCAGATATGAATATGCTGTAACCATCTCAGGCTGAGTTTAATTATTAACAAAAGCAGTCCACGGAGAACACAGCTGGTCTGTGGCCCCCTAACCCGCTCCTTCCAAAGACAGCGGTGTTGTCGCAAATGACAATAGGCCAGATTTTTACAATCATTTACATGCAAGTTGCCAAGTTCCCTTGGATCCTTCGGGGACAGAATGGTTGATGAGGTTATAACAATTAAGTGACTTGGGAAGAAATGAGAAAAAACTGAAGCAGAGCGAGTGGTATTAAGCCAGGTGTGAAGACTATCAGAACCACTGGATGTCTCGGCCTGTGGTCTTCCAGACCAGCGCACACCTTGCCGACTGCCTGCTGACAGAGGTGAGTCCTCAACCACAGTTACCTGGGTCTGGAGGTGTGACCAGAAACACACATGAACAGAAACGAAGGAAAACGTCAGTTTAAAGACACACCCTCCCTCCCAGGCGTTGCCTTCCAGACTGGCCAGCGGGGGAGGCGGAGGGGGTCACAGGCACAGACAGGCCGGCAGGGGACGGGGACGGGGGGTGGGGAGGGGGCAGCGCTCAGGGCTCCCGGCTGCAGGCCTGGGGACCAGCCCTTCCCCCGACGAACTGTCAAACCGGGGGCCAAGACCCTCTCTCTTCCTCCTCTGGCGTTCGTGCAGCGGGACAAGGCTCACGGCAACAGCTCTGTGACACTCAGACATTCATGGTTCCTTCTGCCTTCCGCCGACCCACAGGGTGGGCGCAGGGGTGGCGGAACCCTGGTTAACCAAGCGTCTGCCTGGGAGCAGCCAGGTGCTGTTTAGTTGCTAACTCGTGTCCGACTCCGTGTGGCCCTGTGGACTGGAGCCCGCCAGGCTCCTCTGTCCACAGGCCCCGTGGACTGTAGCCCGCCAGGCTCCTCTGGAGTGGGTTGCCATTTCCTCCTCCAGGGTATCTTCCTGACCCAGGAGTCAAACTTGTGTCTCCTGCGTTTCCTGCATTGGCAGGCAGATTCTTTACCACTGAGCCACCTGGGAAGCCCTAATAGCCAGTTACCTGTCGCTTTATACACAGATAGCTGCTATGTGTAAACGAAAATAAAACCAAACCCACTTACCACCAAACTGTGTGTAACACAATGTATTTCTTGATGATTCAGAAGGCTCTTCAGTATCTGGAAGAGCCTAAGGTTACTGGCAAAAGATAAACCTGCTGAGCAGCTGATTAGCCGAGTTCTGGCTGACCAAATGCCAGGTGACCAGGACTTCTGTCCACCTTGAACTGCTCCCTAAAATAACCCATCATGATCGGATAACTTGACTTTTTCAAGTACCAGTGTGACCAAAACAAGTGAGACCATCTTAACAGAGAATTCTATGCAGGCAGCCATGTGATTAATTCTTCAAGTTCACACGGGGTGGTGGTGGAGGGCGGTCAGCTGCTGGGAGAAAATGTGAGGGGGCTGCTTATCTGAGCCCAAAGTCCACAGCCTGCAAGGCGCACAACAGCCCTGTTCCTGAGCAGAGGGGAAACCAGAGACGAAAGGATGATGCTTTGTGTTCAGAAGGCTTTGCCCACTAAGACAGGATACTGGGCAGCGAGTGAATGTCACATCATTTGACAGGTCTGGACCGACTATCGTCTACTACATCGTATAATTATGGCCCTATACACCTGTAATTACAGATCTCCTTATAGTCATTCTCAAACAGGCCATTTTACACCAATCCCCAAAAGCTCTATTTTAGACTAGAGATCTTAATCCACATCCAGGTTGAAGGGAACAAGAGAAACAAAACTGTCCTTACTGAGATCCTGGTGTTGGAATAACCACGGAGGAAATGTAAGCCTGAGTCTGTCTCCTGCACCTTCCTGACGGAGCAGCATGTCTCTGCTTGAGTCCTTGAGGCACTGTGGTCTCCAGATTGGCTGAGATGCCTTGAGAAGAAGGGTCCTACCTCCCACCTCCACCTGGAATAGGAGGCAAAAATCCTCCAGCAGAGACGCTTCTATACAGTTGCCATGCAGTCACTGGGCAGTTATTCTTAGACTTAAATGGACCCAGAAAGAACTCTAAGCTGTTTCAAGCTTGGATATAACAAAATAGCCCAAATTCCTTAAAAAAAAAAAAAATCAAAGCAAAGGCTTATGTAGCGACTCAGCCAGTTCCAGAGTCCGGAAGGAACCTGCCTGGCCCGCAGCCCGGATCGGGGTGGGGGTCGGGAGGACGTGCTCCCCCTGCTCAAGGTGGACAAGGTCAGTGTAGGAGCCCAAACGTCAGTGAGCTGGTTTTCAATGACCCGCTGAAGACACACCAGCTGCTGAACTCGCTGAGTTCTCGCTCTGAGGCTCTATGACTGCATCTGTGGGTCTGATGCCCTGGGAAGGGGCACGCCCGAGGCCCAGGTCTTCAGAAGAAAGGAGGCCTCATTCGTGGGAACAAAAGCCATCAACAGAAGGGAAGCCAAGCCCCAAGCTCCTGGCCTCAGGCTCCTGGGCCCCATCTCGGGCCGCAGCCCCCAGGCCAACACCTCGCCCCACACCGAGCGAGCCATGCCTCCTCAGCAGTGAGGCCGGGTCGGCATCCCGAGGGCCGGAGGAAGAACCGCGCCGTGGCCACGGTCAGCCGTGCCCAGCTGGGCCAACTGCGGGGTGGGGGCTGGGAGGAGGCCCACTTGCCTCCAGGAGGTCAGGATGTTACCCGCACGCTGGGGAGTCAGGGGCAGGTTCCCAACCCTGTTCGTGCTTGCGGTGTCCTTGGGAGCCAGGGTCCCGTCTGAAGTCCGTCTTTTTTTAAAAAGAAATTTCACTTATTTTTGTCTGTGCTGGGTCTTTGCTTGAGAACGTTCTCTGGCTCCAGCGTGAGGGGGCTGCTCCGCAGCTGTGGGGCTGGGGTTCTCATTGTGGAGGCTTCTCTCGCTGCAGGGACCAGGCTCGAGAGCTCGGGCTCAGTAGGCGTGGCTCCCAGGTTCAGCGGCTCCGTGGCATGTGGGATCCTCCCGGACCGGGGATTGAACCTGGGTCCCCCGCACTGGCAGGTGGATTCTAAGCCACCAGGGGAGCCCCCATCTGATGCCTCTGTCCCCACAGGTGGCACCTGGCATTGAGGAGATGCAGCATGTACCAGCTGGAAACTTCCAGAATTCCCCCTTTCTGGGAAAGGAGCTGGCCCATCTCCAGGCGTGACCACGCTCATCGTGCGAGTCCGTTTGTTCGCCCAAGTGCTCGAGGCGCCTGGCCGTGTAAGTGGAGGCAGACCCTGGGCTGCAGGGCGACTCGGCCCTGACAGCCTCCCTTGTCAGACACGAGCTCAGGCACCCTGCCTGGATGTGGGCAAGTGACCGGGAGACGTGGATGTCTCGTGGGGCCTGAAGTTTAGATTCCAAAGCCTTCACAGCAGGACCCGAGGTTCCTCTCTGGATGCACGTGGAGGGGACACACGGACAGGTGTGCCCAGCAGGGGGCACAGGGGACGCCGGGGCCGTTTAAAGGGCTGGAGGTGATGTAAGGTTGGGGGGTGACGAGCCTGGGACACAGGGAGGGCCTTCACAGAGCACAGGCAAGTTCTGAGATGGGTGTAGACCACGGCACACTCCTGAAAACGCCGTCATACGGCCACATAAAAGCATGCGCTCCCCACCACCCAGAATATTAGAAACTCTGAGCGGCGTCCTTCAGAGTCTGCCCTGGAGTCTGCTCTGCTGAGGAGCAGTGTTAATCCCTGCTGATGATGCTCAAACAGAGGTGAGAAAATGATTTCCAACACCGAACCTCATCCCATTCCAATTTAAGGCTCGGCCTCTAAGAGCTGACGTACAAAGAGGAAAACAAAATCCCTTTTCACTGATGTGCATTTTATAGATTTACCCCACCCTTAACACCACACAGCTCAGAAAGTAATTAAGGAAGCCATTTAGGGGGAGAAAAGCCGAGTCCATATTGAGGCACATAGATTTTCTGTTTTGTGTCCAAAAGGTCATCTGAAAGTACTCAGGTTTCCATGGAAACACTGGCAGGCCTGATCAAATCAGCACACAGCTACACCTTGTCGGGGGTCTCCAATGAACCTTTTTTTTTTTTCCCCATCTGAAGAACATCCTGAATTAACTAAAGTCTTCAAAGACAATGGAGGCTTTTGGAAAATCCAATCTCAACGACAGGAAACAGGAGAATGCCTGCTTTCTGAGTCTCAGCTGAGTCTCAAGTGCAGTGATTTAAACGTCTTAACTCTCATCACAACTGGGTCACATAATCAGTAACAAGGATAATCTCAAAATGTTTCCCCAGGATAAACAACAGCCGGCACACCTGTGATCCTCAGGCATCTGCAGTCTTTGGGGTGATCCTGCAAATGGTGTGTGGACCTCGACTATAGACCCGCAGAGCACCCTCCAGGCACCGTCCTCCACACTCCTGAGGGCATCCAGGCCCTGCCCGCAAGTGTCTGCTGTCAACAGCCTCTGAACCAAATGTCAGTGATCAGTGTGACCATAAAGAAGGCTGAACCCAGGAGAATTAATGCTTTTGAACTGTGGTGTTGGAGAAGACTCTTGAGAGTCCCTTGGGCTGCAAGGAGAGCCAACCAGTCAGTCCTAAAGGAGATCAACCCTGAATATTCATTGGAAGGACTGATGCTGAAGTTGAAACTCCAATATTTTGGCCACCTGACTCACTGGTGACTCACTGGAGCCGAGTCACTGGAAAAGGCCCTGATGCTGGGAAATATTGAGGGCGGGAGGAGAAGGGGACAACAGAAGATGAGATGGTTGGATGGCATCACCGACTCAATGGACATGAGTTTGAGCAAACTCTGGGAGAGAGTGGAGGACAAGGAGGCCTGGCGCGCTGCAGTCCACGGGGTCGCAAAGAGTCGGACACGACTGAGCGACTGAACAACGACAACAACATCAGTGACAAAGCACTGTTGAACGTTTTTGTTTTACATCCTTCGGAACCCACTCTAACCGGCAGGTATGCCCTGTACGCTCCTTTGGAAGGGACATATTTGGGAGAAGAAACAAGCCCAGGAGGAGGGACCCAAGGCACCGGCCGTGCAGGGCCTCTGCCCGCGTGTGTGCACACCTGAGCTTCTTCAGGGCTTGGGAACTGCCCGAGGAGGGGGAAGCTTCACAGGGTAATGAATCAGGTACGTGTACGAGTGCTCGGTCACTCAACTGTTCTGACTCTGCAACCCCACGGACTGTAGCCCGCCAGGCCCCCCTGTCCACGGGATTCTCCAGGCAAGAACACTGGAGTGGGCTGCCGTGCCCTCCTCCAGGGGATCTTCCTGACCCAGGGTCAAACCCGTCTCCTGCACTGAAGGCGGGATCTTTACCGTCTGAGCTCCCAGGGAAGCCCCCGTGAGCCTGGTGCAGAGACAATCAGCTACTGCCTGGGTCCTTCGAACAACCAACACACAGGTGACTGGAGAAATGGCAAGAGATGGCAAGCTGTGACATTGTAAGGCAGGTGCGTGGGGCAGAAACTGCAGTAAGAGCTGAGACGGCAGGTGAGGAGAGAGAAGAGGGGAGGAGGAGGGAAGCGAGGGAGGAAGAGGTGACACCACTGGGGCAGAAGGCGGGTGCGCACCCGGGTGGGGAGAAAGAGCTCCCCTTCCTAGAGATCTGCAGAGAAGAGGAAGATGCTGGCCCGACAGTCACACCCGAGGACTCTGCCGCCTGGAGAAGCCGAGGACCTGCCCTTCTCCCCACTGATGCCAGACCAACTCCTAGCAGGAAGCAACCCCCCACTGCAGAGCTGTTTCTGATATCTAAGGATAACAGCCCGAGTGTCAACAGGCTGTGGAGCAAGGCGATGATGCAACATTTATGCCTTTGGATAAGGATAAAGATTAACATTTAAATGACTTTTGCCTTCCAGCCCAGTGACCACAAAAATCTGGCCCTTCCTGGAGTGAAACTTTCTGAACAGAAGGGTGGTTCACTCACACCGCTCGTCTCACCTCGAATTTCTGCCTGAGCTCCACGTTGCCTTCCTCGTCGCCTTCGGGGATCGGCACGTTGTAGTACTCGCCCTCCTCTTGGTTCAGCAGCTTGTACCTTCAGGGACACGGGGCGGAGGCGGCTGAGACCATGCTGACACCGCCGGGTTCAACGCCACCCCCACCGCCAGGCTCCAGTCCAGCTGGCTCTGAAACGCATTCACTGGGGAGCCAGGGCCCAGGAAACTGCACACACAGTGGTCCCTCTGGAATTAAGCCAGCTCGTCCCCTGAATCTCTGAAAGCGCTCATGTTTTCAGACAATTAACTTTTGGCTCACACAGACACACTCAGCCTCCTCACCATCCGCTGGCCGGCATCTTCATCAGCTCCGAGACCCCAAAGGAAAGGGACCCCATGAAGTCGTTCCGTGTGGTTCGATCCCAGTCCCAGATCTCCACGGACAGTCGTCGGTCTTTATCAGAAGGTTTTAATTTGCTGTGAAAGAACACACACACGGATACAGGGTTATCTTTACTGTGGTTTAAGGCACGATATCACATGCTCGAGATCTGAACCTGAGATTAAAAAAATTGTTTATTCAATTCTCTTCCTGTGGTTCTCCATCATCAACAAAGTGCCAGCCCCTCGGCAACCAAAGCTCTAGACAAGGGGATAGCAAACCATGAGCCATGGCCAAGTCAGGCCCACTGCTTGTGTTTGTAAATAAAGTTTTATTGAAACAGTCATGGCCATTTGTCTGGACACGTTTGGCTATGGCAGCTCTGAATCTAGAACAGTACCTGCAACAGAGACTGGATGACCCATAGGGTCTAAACTATTTAGACCCTTCCCAGAGCAAAGCTGGACAGCCTCTGGTCTTTACCCTAGACAGCTACGTCTGGGCGTGCACAGACAAGCTGCTTCCTGCATCTCATCCGCAGAGAGGACCCCTTGCTTGTGCTCAGCCACACGCAGAGCTTTCTTGCTCGTGACTTACTCATTCCTCCACTCCCCAACCTTTCTCCCTTCCATCTCTGTCTCCAAAATCTTTCCACTCCTTTCAGGCCCACATTAAATGTCACCTTCCCCAGGAAGTCTTTCCTGCTTAGATGTAAAGATAACCTTCCCATTTCAGTGGCAATATCGGCTTCGATGGTTACCCACTTCTTCCATGTTTTAAAAACTATTGTTTAAACTCTTACCTACAACCTCCTCTAACCTCCCCCACCACACACACACACAAAAACTGAAGTCCACCAAGAGGACTTGACCTTATAAGAGAACTTTTTGTACAGGATTTACTGATGGTAACTTGGGGTATCGTGTATAACTCTTGGTAAACCCTCTATCCATCAACCAAAGGTGACCGCAGCGACGTCTCTAGCAGCCGTGGGAGTAGAGCTTAGGGATGAATCGATGCTTAGAGACGTTTATAGTAAGCCCAGCTTATCACTGCTCTAGTGTGCAGGAGAAAACCCATCAGGAAGAGGGGGTTCAACTCACAACGTGAAGGACTCGTTCCACTGGGGGTTCAGCGTGGAGCGGATGGTTTTGGTTTTTTGTTTGCTCTCGTTCTTGGGGTCAGGAATAAGCTTCAGCTTCACGTAAGGATCTGAAAGCCCATTTGGATCCATAGGGATTAGGTTTTTCGCGTCTCGTACTGCAAAGAGAGAGGAAGCAAGATCCAAGGTTACAAAAGGAGAATAGGCCCACCTGCTGAGTTCCTGCATTAGGACCCGGCCGCTAGACGGAGGACAGGACGGTGTTGAAGCGGGAGGAGCCTCTGACCCTCTCCACGAGAGAAGCTGCCCGCTGCCACTGCCCACCACAGGCAGTGGGCTCGGGGGCCCGGCCGTTGAGCCTGGAGACTCAGCACTGGCCCGGCCCAGCAGCATCCGTGACACCGGGGTCGCTGCCCAAACCTGCATCGTAACCCCCTCCCCACCACCCCCAGCCGGGAGAGCTGGTCCGCCTTCCGTCTGAGCAGCCAGCCGACCAGCGGCGCAGGAACCCCGACAAGTCGTCTCTTGCCTTCGTAGAGGCTGGTGGCTTCTAACCCACCGAGCATTAGAATTCCATGGGAGCAGGGCTGACTCAGGGGGACGACTCAGGAGCCTTTCCCAAGACCCTGGGTGGCCCTGGTGCCCATTCTAGATGGAGAAGCAAACGGAAACTAAAGTGGAGAAAAGGCCGCGTCGCCCGCAGAGGGGCAGCTCCGCGGTGCAGCTGATGGAGGCGCAAGCCGGGCCAGGAGGGCTGACGCCAACTCCTGTCAATCATCCGTCGGTCCGACCAGAAGGGACCGCGGCCACGCCGACCAGCACCCGGGCGTCCTCACTCTCCTCCCCAGCACAGCGGAAAGCTCTGGGACCCCCAGTCAGCCAGACACGGGGACTCCTCCACCTGGGGTAGCGGCTCTCACGGCGGGGCCCCTGGACGGCGGCCACGGCATCGCCGTCCGAGTCAGAACCGGGCGGAGGCGGGGGGCTTCGGGTGGGTCTGTGGGAAGCTGGCAAGACCCACTGCTCCAGCCCATCAGGACAGGCTGCCAGCTTAGTCTGACTGTCACATGAGGAATTTAGAAGAATTTCAGCCGACGGTGCCAGTGCTGGCGGGGCCGGAGCGGGAGGGGGCAGGTGAAAGGGGCTAAGGACACTGGGTGTTCGGGTAGAGCCCTGAGGGCAGAGGTCACAGACAGGCGCTCCCCGGGCACCTGGGGACCCGCCAAGGGCTGGCAGCGACCTTGCCCGGAAGCCTTAGCCCAGGAAGGTGACAGTGCGCCCGGGTCCCAGTGTCTGAGGGGCGGCGGGCCGGCCCAGGGTGTCTGTCCCAGAGTCTGAGGGGCGGCGGGCCGGCCCAGGGTGTCTGTCCCAGAGTCTGAGGGGCAGGGGGCCGGCCCAGGGTGTCTGTCCCAGTGTCTGAGGGGCAGGGGGCCGGCCCAGGGTGTCTGTCCCAGAGTCTGAGGGGCGGCGGGCCGGCCCAGGGTGTCTGTCCCAGAGTCTGAGGGGCGGCGGGCCGGCCCAGGGTGTCTGTCCCAGTGTCTGAGGGGCAGGGGGCCGGCCCAGGGTGACTGTCCCAGAGTCTGAGGGGCGGCGGGCCGGCCCAGGGTGACTGTCCCAGTGTCTGAGGGGCAGGGGGCCGGCCCAGGGTGTCTGTCCCAGAGTCTGAGGGGCAGGGGGCCGGCCCAGGGTGTCTGTCCCAGTGTCTGAGGAGCAGGGGGCCGGCCCAGGGTGTCTGTCCCAGTGTCTGAGGGGCGGCGGGCCGGCCCAGGGTGTCTGTCCCGGTGTCTGAGGGGCAGGGGGCCGGCCCAGGGTGTCTCTCCCAGTGTCTGAGGGGCGGCGGGCCGGCCCAGGGTGTCTGTCCCGGTGTCTGAGGGGCAGGGGGCCGGCCCAGGGTGTCTGTCCCAGTGTCTGAGGGGCGGCGGGCCGGCCCAGGGTGTCTGTCCCAGAGTCTGAGGGGCAGGGGGCCGGCCCAGGGTGTCTGTCCCAGAGTCTGAGGGGCAGGGGGCCGGCCCAGGGTGTCTGTCCCAGAGTCTGAGGGGCAGGGGGCCGGCCCAGGGTGTCTGTCCCAGAGTCTGAGGGGCGGCGGGCCGGCCCAGGGTGACCAGAGCAGCCGGTTGTGTGTTCCTCATACACCACTGACTTCCTCCAAGGACTTTCCAATAAAACAGCACCTAACCTCACGCAGCTGGGAGTGGAGAGGACAGAAGCAGGCGCCTGAGCTTGGCCGCCCCGTGACCCGCTTCCCAGACGGGCCTCCGTCCTGTAACCCCAGCGCTGGGAAATGCAGTTCACAAGCCGCTGCTTCTTCCTCTAGATCAGCCAGCAGGGGCATATTTCCAGCGGCACAGGACGGCTAGAGAAGGAAATGGAGCCATGCACATACAGTGCCTCCTACTGCTGGCGGCTTGGAAGTGGCAGAGAAGAAAAGACAGCAGGTCGTGAGCATGCACGATGCCCTGGACGCAGAGTCCCAGCCTCACCCCACCGCCCGAGCTCCACGGTTTTCAGTGAGACAGGAGGTGTCCAGGGGCCCTGACCACCGGAGAAGCGCGACCCAGGTTTTTAAGCACAACGCAGAAGGTCTGCTCTCCTAAAACAGCAACCCGAGCATCACAGGAGATGCCACACTCAGGCTTTAAAACGGAGCTCTCCCACGGGGAACGGGACAGGCTGACGGGCTCACTCCACCCGACCGAGAGATGTGAGTGTGGTGGTCTCGGGGTGCGATTCTAAAATCATTCAGTGGTTGGGGTGCTCTGGTTGCCAAGTGGTCTCCACGGCAGGGCCTCTGGGACCGGCTGACATTGGCCTAAGAAGCGACAGGCTGGTGCCTGGACCCCATGAGACGACACGTCTCCAAGACTCGGGCCTGAGAGCATCCGGTGCTCCTGGCCCAGGAGGCCATGGGCACTGAGCCCACGCATGCGCCGGAGTGATGCTTCGTGTGCAGACGCTAATTCTAGGAGAAATGGCACCGGGAAAATGCAGGGAGAAGAGACAGCTGCCGTGGGCGAACCATGAGCGGGGAAACTGTGCTCGAAGGCAGAGACGTTTTAAGATCACAAAAACAAATCCTGGAATGAGGGTAAAAGACATTCAACAAAATAGCGTGACGCGCATCCACACGGTGTTCGGTTCCCCCGATAATGCTTGAAATATCCCTCGTGTGCACCAAGAGACTGGTGGGAGTGTGGGCTATATTTTCATTTTCTTTTCTTTTCTTTTCGCCCAATAAGCATCCACTAGTCTTATGCTGGAGAAACAGTGACTGGAGTAAGAGGGGAGGTTTGGTCCATAAGATGTTGAGGCCAAATTAAGGCCCGCTGGCGAGGCAGGCTCCTCCAACCCCCCCACCACACACACACAATGAGTGGCGTGTGGGGAAGAACGTCCTGCCTTGGAGGCGGGGAGGGATGACCGCCAGCTTCCCCGGCTCCCACGATCAGGATGCAGGCGTCCCTGTCTTATGGGTCCAGGAGGATCTGCTTCCCGTGGCTGCTGGGACACGTGACTACAAATTCGGTGGCTTAAAATAACAGTGATTTATTCTCACGGGTCTGGAGGCCAATGTCAGTGTCACCGGGACAAAATCAAGGTGTTGGAAAACCTGCGGGACAGCAGCGGGATCTCTGCTCGGTGCCGTGTGCAGCCTGGATGGGAAGGGGCTTGGGGGAGAATGGACGCACATACGTGGATGGCGGAGTCCCTGCACTGTGCATCTGAAACCATCACATTGTGAACTGGCTATACCCCAATACAGAATGGATTTGGTGTCAAAAAAATAAAAATACAATTGAAAAAAAACTCAAGGAGCTGGCAGGACCGCATTTTGGCCGGAGGCTCCAGGGAAGAACCTGCCCCTGCGTCTCGCAGCCTCTGGTGGCCCCGCTGGGCTGGCGGCCACGTCGCTCCAGCCTCTGCTCAGCCCCCAGGCTGCCTCTCCTGTGTGTCAGACCCCCCACCACACCTCTCTCGTCAGGACGCCTGGGACAGGACGGAGGGCCCGCCTGGTGTTAACCTGGAACATCCGCCCTCCTCCGGATTCTTCCCTTCAGCATGTCGGCCAAGACAAGACAACTCAGAGCTCCCAGGGCTCGGCCCTCGCGGCCCCAGTGGGGCTCCCCGCATGGGCGGGAGGACACCGTGTCCCCGAGGCCTGTCCCTGCTGCTCCGTTAGCTCCTCTGACGATGCTGGGAGTGGGGCTCCCCGCACGGGCCGGGAGGACACCGTGTCTCCAGGGCCTGTCCCTGCTGCTTCGTTAGCTCCTCCTATGATGCTGTGAGAGGAGGAGGACATCCTGGGCGGGGGGTCTGCTCCAGGAGCCAGGACTCCCGCAAGCGCAGCCAGTGGTGGGGGGTGGTTCTGCTCCAGGAGCCAGGACTCCCGCAGACGTGGTGGGGACAGGGAGGGGCGGACACAGGCTGCTTCCGGAATAGGAGGGTTCACCCAGCGTCCCTGGCAGGAGACGCTGCGGGGGCGGTCAAGCTGTGTGGCAGTGGGCGCCGCGCCCAGGGGGTGGGTTCTGAGTCAAGCCTCTCCAGCCATCAGAGACACGAGCCCTGGCCAGTGTGGGGGTTGCAGGAGGGATGAAGGGCGAACTTGAGGCCGGGATGGGTCAGAACCAGCCAGGCCCTAGGCTGGCAGGTGGCTCAGAAGGTCACCCCGGAGGCAGGGCCTGGGCCCAGAAGGCAAAGCCCGGCTCCCCCCCAGCGCCCACAGGTGTCCACACTGCCGGGCGACACGGCCCCTGAGGGCGCTCTGGGCACAGCCCTCTCCTCTTTAAGCCACGAGCTCCTGGAGCACAGCCCTATGGTTTCTATGACAACCTTTGGGCACTTGTGAGCCCCGGGCTGTATGCCTTCAGTGCCCGGCCCTCAAGGACGGAGGGACCCTCCTTTCTCCATGCCCTTCAGGACCAGCGTCTACGCAGGAGGGAGCATCTCCCGGCGGATGGGCAGGGGTCTAGGGCGGCCCCCGCGATGGGCAGTGAGGACGTCCAGGGCAGCCCCTGGACGGGAGGCCTCCGAGGGGCGCGCTGCCCACCGGGCCCCCAGTTCTCTGTGAGCGTGTGGGCACCCTGAGGGGCCAGGCTCGATCTGGCGGAAGGAGCGATGGAGCCGGAGGTGGCGGGGAGCCGAGGACAGGGGCTCCCAGGTCCGGTCACCAGCACAGCTGACCGAGGAGACGCTAAGTCACATCACTGTGACTTTAGAACAGAGAGAATTTCTGAGGCATGAGTGACAACGCATCTTGGAGGCTCCCAACCTAGAAACGAGGGCGACGGCCTGTGTGCTCTGTCACTGAAACTTTCTGTCTCGGCACTGGCCTGGCCTCCGACGCTCAGCCCCCACTGGGGAGCCCCCGCTCTGATGCTGCTGGTTCTGCACCGCTGCTGCCAAGCGCAGCTCGTGACACAAGCTCGGGAACTGCGTCCTGACCCCCGAGCCTCCACGTCCCTGCACCTGTCTGGGCTCAGCCTGCCCTGTCCGTGGGCCAGCGGGGGCCTGCCCCCTCCCCATCCCTCCTGGGGCTGCAGCCTGGACCTTGGAGCCAGACCCATAGTCTCCAACCTCCCCTCCCCGCCCACTGGCCCATTGGAGCTTCCAGTGTAGAGACCCGGGGCAGGGGCAGCTCCAGGCCCACCTGGCGGGGCGTCTCCCCGCACCTGGTCCAGACCTGCGAGAGACCCGGAGATCCTCTGGGCTGAGAAACCACAGCCGACTGCAGAGCTGGTGAACACCGTGTCTCCGGCTGCAGTTCATAAAGCATCCATTCGGAGGGACTCTCGGATAAGGAAAAGCCTCACAGGCCTTCTCGGTGGGTGACAAAGTCGGGTCCAACGCAGGCGGTATGTTTTAGGAAACATTAACTGCTCAGAGGGAGGTCACTGAGCCCACAGAGGTTTAGAGGACAAGACCCAGCCTCAGCTCTCGGGGAAACAAGCCGGAAAGGAGCCCTCTCACTTCGGGAAGGGACGTCCCATACATAACTTCTCTGGATTTGGGGAATTAAATGCAAGGTGGCATCGGCCACAAGGAGCGACTTTTGACTGAGTAACAATGGATGAGGGCTCTGAGAACACTCTGGGCCCCTGGTGTTGCCTCTCTGCTCCGTCTGATCTGATTACACGTGTTGTCTGCTGACACTGTCTGTGTTGAAACCTCCAGAATTTTGGATTTGATCTCCTCCATGTCCTGTAGCTCAGTGGTAAAAGAACCCGCCTGCAATGCAGGAGCCGCAGAAGACCTGAGTTTGATCTCTGGGTTGGAAAGATCTCCTGGAGGAGGAAATGGCAACCCACTCCAGTATTCTTGCCTAGAGAATCCTGTGGACAGAGGATCCTGGTGGGCTACAGTCCATGGGGTTGCAAAGAGTTGGACACGAATGAAGCCACTTAGTCACACGCACGTTAAGAATATGTGACCCGCACGTTTCATCACCTTTGCTTCCTTGATGGCCAAAGCCAAGGCGAGGAAAACAAGCTGCAGGAAAGTCCACCTGCTCAGCCCTCCCCACCCCACCCCAGATCCAGGACCTGTTCACTGAACGCTCTCTCACTGGTGAGGCCCACACTTCGATGATAAGAATGCAATTTCTGTCCCAGGAAATCCAGTGCCGCCCACAGACCAGAAAAAACCTGAGTCTGCAACTCTACCACCAAAATCCCATAAACCAATGAAAGAGAACTTACAAGAATTTGGTCTGAGATGAGAAAAAGCAACTTTTGGTCCTTGGACAAGAATCATAAATATTTCACTACTTTTTTCTTCCAGTTAGTGGAAAATAACAATTTCTATTAAAGTTCTATAACCTTAAAGTTGCCAGAGGAAATAGAATCTGGTTGTTGGAGAAATAATATTTTCCAGGTTATGGGAGCCGAAATGATTCTGTATAAACAACAAGAAGCTCTTAAGAAAGACTTCTTTTTCTTATTATGAGAGGAATGGATATACCCATCATTCAGAAACTAAAATACTGAAATATTTTAGTACTTAAATGAATGAATAAATAAAGTATTAAGAAGAAAAGGAAAACCACCTACGCTTCTGCTGTAGGAGAGCCCCTGTTGGCCGAGGTGCAGTTACCGCCAGGCTCTTTGCTCTGCGTTTATTCACATGGAAACGTTTGTTTTTATAGAGCTCATGGCTAGGACAGAGGGGTTTTTTGTTTCTTTTGTTCTGGTTTTTTAATTTTTTTTGGCCACACCACACGGCTTCCGGGATCTTAGTTCCCTGACCAGGGATTGAACCTGGGCCGCGGCAGTGGAAGCACCGAGTCCTAACCGCTGGGCCGCCAGGTAATTCCCTAAGAACACAGTTTAGGAACCCACCTTTATAACACAGCAAGGTAAGTTTCGAAAACCTTTTAAAAGGCTGGCATCCCATTTTCTAGCTATCTCATCATCTATTTTATCAATTCCCTGTTTCAGGCCATCTGTGTAGATTACAATTCTTCCCCTTTGTGTAAATCGCATGGCAACGGATCATCTTCACGCATCAACATCCATCTGAAATTCTGTTTTCCCTCAGGATACACATTATTATTAGAAGTGGACCGGAGGGGGAAAATCGTTCACAACTCTGATGTACACTGCCAAATGACTCCCCCAGAAGGCATGCCAAAGTTTTATGAAGGGTGTGGGGATAAAACTTAAAAATAACCTTGTGATTGTGGCTTCCTTGATTATTTTTGAGGCTTAACTGTTTTTTCCCTGATATGCTAGTGTTTCTTTCTCTTTGATTTCGTCCTTGTCCAGGTTCCCTAGAGGGTGGGAAAGCATTTTCCTACCAGGTCACAAGAGCTCTTTAGACATGAAGGAATGACAAAGGCCCTTGGTCTTCTGGGCTGCAAACTTCGTTTAGATTACGCTCCCTGGGCTTCCAGCGACACAGCAGCTTAAGTCTTTATACAGCTAAGTATGTCAAGCATTTCCTTTTTTACTTCTTCCATTTCTTTTACATTCAGAAAATCCTTGCCTTTTCTGAGATTAGCCAAATATTCACTTAAGTTTTCTTCAATTATCCTGTCTTTTTTTTTTTTTTTAATATATTTAACTTTTAAATCCATCGGAAATTTATTTTGGTGTACACTGTGAGGCACGATGCTTATTTTTTTCTTCCAAATGTTTAGACAACTCTCCCAACAACATTCTGAAATGAGCCATCTTCTCTCCATTCAGTCACGCTTCTGCTCTGTTGATCAGAGGTCATTTCTCTTGTCATATTTGACTCTGCTGATTCTTGCAACAAGCCTGTACTTTTCTGTTTTTTCTGCCATGCAGGATCTAGTTCCCTGACCAGGGGTTGAACCCCCGCCCTCTGCGCTGGGAGCTCAGTCTTAACCCCCGGGCTGCCAGCCGAGGTGCGCGGTGTCCTGGCCGAGGGCAGTTTCTCTTCAGCTGCCCTTTTCTGTTCACCGGGTAACTTTCCGTCCCTCCTTATTCCTAGCGTTCACGGTGACTCAGAGCCCAAGGTGACGCCCCAGAGAGGAACTCGCGAACCAGAGCTTTGTCTGGGGACCCGTCTCCTCAAAAGGAGGGGCCACGCTTGAGTCACTGGGCCGGGGGCACGGAAGGCAGCCGCGGCCCCTTCCCCAGCCACCCCTCCATCTGATGACTTCCCCTCCCTCTGGGCTGAAAATAGACCGAGCTGAGCTGAAAATAACCGAGGAGATTAAATTAAATTAAGTCAGGCCTGGCTCCCAGGCAGCTGCTAATGAAACCAGAAGCACCCACATCAGTGTGGCTGAGACGGACGTGTTTACCTCTTCTCTCTCTCTTTTCGCCCTGAAGCAGCTGAACCCTCGAGAGACCAGGCCCAGTGAAGCCAGCCTCCTCTCCGCCACCTTCACCCGAGGCTCTGAGCAGGATTTGCTCTTGCTGGCTCGTCCGGGGGAGCCCCGTGTTCAGGTGCCTTTGCAGGGCTCCCCCATCAGGAATTCGACGCTGAGCATTACCCGGGACACCTGTTTGGCCAGCAATGGTCCTGCACCGGCCCGCAGGAGAGGGCCCAGCCGTCCACAGGGAGGTCCCATCACAGGAGGGATCGACGATGATGCAATCACACACTCCCGGTTCCCAGAAACGGGCCCAAAATGATGCTCTCAGGGACGTGCCCTCAGGGGTGCTGGGGGGGCTCAGATCAGTATTTGCTTCTGGAACACGAGAGCCTTAGGAGACAAAGGTCTCCCTGAGGCCTTTCCTCCTGTGCTACCACCGTGGTCTTTAATCTGAGAACACGAAGCTGAACATAAACATTAGCTAGACTCCCCAGGTCAGGTCTATGAGAATTTCACCCAGCAGAGCCTCTGGTCACCTCCACCGCAGTTAAAGAAACAAACCCGGACCACCACCTCTGGGATCTTTCTCTGACTGAGCCCATCTGTCAACCCTTTAGAACTTCCCGAGGCGACCACATGCATCGAGCCTACTTGAGGCTAAATTAATTCCGAATAAAAGGTAAGACTAGGGGCCAAGGATCTTGGATGAAAAACTTCTAATCCGGTGAAATAACCAAGCTCTTCATACACCGCTGAGCCGCTCCACCACCACCAGCTCAGCACAGCAGTCAGGAAGGCGGAGGCTGCACAGGCGGGCGACCAGAGAGGCAGGGCCCTCAGTCCAGAGACCGCAGGGTGGGAAGGGCCCGCGCCCTCGGGGCTTTAGGAGGTGGGCATCTGAGGTGGGCGTCAGGGAGGACCAGGCGAGGGCACCTGCTGTCCGAGGGAAGTCGCCACGGTCTACACACCAAGCAGGAGACACGTCATTTTCCTGACCATGGGGGGAGCCTGATGGGCGGACTCGTGGGGAAAATGTACCTTGTTTTTCTTTCCCCAGCTGGAGCGAAGCCAGGTAGCTTGGTGTTTCTCGGAGAGAAGCTAAGACTCGGAGGCATGGTTAGCGTGTCCCCAGCTGTTCGCTCTCGCAGCTGGAATTGCTCCTGAAAGCAAAGCTTCGGGGGTGAGGGGGAGAGCTGCCAGGACCTGCAGAGCCGCTCGGCCTGCAGACCGTGCTGCCAAGCAGCCCGCAGTGCGGGCGAGGGGGCTTCGTCCGGGCCCCCAGCCCCAAGCACAGGTCTCCACGCTTCCTGGGCCACTCGTCCTACATCCTCAGGGGCCTGACTCAGGGGGTACCAGCATCACTGGGTCTCGTCTCCATCAGGACCGCGGACACACAGCCCAGAGCGCTGCTCCACAGCTCCCAAATAAAAAGGGTGATTAACATGCTGGGTGGCAGGGTTGGACAAACACGGCTGAGTCCAAACATTTTCTTTATTCTTGCCTGCTCCTGGGAACCGGCCGGGCTGGGAATACGTTCATTTGTTCCAAAGGGACTTGTGAGTCATGAACAACTTTCATACCGAAGCCTAGACATTGCCTCGGCTCTTCAGTGATTTCACACACAGGCAACATGGTCAAAGGAAAAGGCCTCAAAGCCGAAGACCCTGTTCTCACCCCCATCCCACCCCTGACCACCTTTCTGCACGACCCTGGCTGATGAAGTGTGGCGCTGCCTCCTGTTCTGTTTGCTCAGCATCACGACCCTGTTCCCGCACACATTGACTGCCCTCCGATAAACCCCGCCCGGCAGCCAGGGTCCAGGGCGCAGAGGTGGCAGCTAAACCAACATGAGCCAACACAGCCTTCCCTGGGCCCCGCGGATTCACACCCAACGCTGCAGGAGACGGAGCTGTCAGCGGCAGACGCAGCGCCGCGGTTCCCGCAGAGCGGAGGCAGCCTAGCTTGCCGTGAAAAAGATCTGCCGCTGGAGAAGGACGGGTGAGCGGAGCCTGCCCCTGCCTCCAGAGTCCCCGGGGCCCCAGGGCGCCGCCACCCACGAGCTACGCAAGAGACCCAATTTCTCGGGGGGAACCTCTCCTTTCTAAGAGTGGGTTGGAATTGTGTTTTGTCCTTCACAACCCAAAACCCCACCAAATAGTCCCGCTCCCTCTCTAAGCCTTGGTTTTTATAAACATAACATACAAGGGCTGGACCACATCCATGCCTTTCAAACTCTGCTCCTCGGAGCCTCTGCCTGGGTCATGGAGGGGGAGGGAGTGGGGCCCTCCTCTCCTCTTCGACCCAAGCAGTTCCATTAGTGGGAACGTCCACCACTGCAAACAAGATGTCCCTTGAAGGCATCTGCTCTTCAGACTTGGCTGAAATTGCTCTTGTTGTGCTTCAGTCGCTAAGTCGAGTCCAATGCTTTGCATGGACTGCAGCACATCAGGCTTCCCGGTCCTTCACTGTCTCCCTGAGCTTGATAAACTCATGTCCATTGAGCTGGTGATGCCATCCAACCATCTCATCCTCTGCTGCCTGCTTCTCCTCCTGCCCTCAATCTTTCTCAGCATCAGGGTCTTTTCCAGTGAGTCAGCTCTTTGCATCAGATCACTTTTACGATCCTAGAAACATAAGTTCCTATATCCTTTCTTAATGTAGTGTTACTTGTTTGATGCATGCTGAGGAATTTTTCTTTTTTCAAAAATACACTGGCATCTGTCAGGAGCTTGAGGTTCTGAGCGTCACCGAGCATCCCTGTCTCTCAGGGCAGGGGCTGAGAGGGCGTCTGGGGTCAGGCAGGGTGGCGGCGTGTGAGCAGGAGGTCGTGAGGCTGCACGGGGCTGACAGGAAGCCGCCAGCACACACGCTCCCTCTGGGCGTCTGGGCCGAGGCCTATGCGCTCGGGCTCCTCTGCGAGTGGTCGCCCAGGCCGCCCAGGAGATGCGACGGATGGACAGCCAAAAAGATACCCGTGTCCCGCAGCCCTAGTCCCAGCCGTGGACGCCCACCTGCAGAGAGACTTACCCAAGGGCAAGATCTGCCAGTAAGCAAGGAGTTTTCCAGAACAAGAGAGCCCTGACCCCCCACCCCGGCCCCGGCTGTTCCTCAGCAAAGCCTGCGTTTCCTTCCATGACATCCCCAGCCCGGTGAGTCTAAGCGGGCGGAGCCACACTTCCTCTCCATAACCTTCCCCACATCCAGCAACCCACCTCGAAAACTTTTATAGGAAGTTTGCCTTGCATCTGTTCTTGCTTCATTATTCTAGGGGGAAAGAATGCCTGCTTTGATTTCTAAAAGGGACCCTGACTGTCTTTAATTAACCACAAACCCTGCACTAATTACCCAGGAGGGTGGGTGGCAGCTATAGGAGCTGTTCTTCTGGGAAGGCGGGTCCCCGGGGGCTCTGGGAGGGAGCTTCCTGCAGTGGCCCTGCCCCACGCTATTCAACAGGGATGTTTTAGGACAACCCCAGGAGCCAGCTTATCTTTGCCTTCTCAGGAAATCTGCGTTCCTTCCCAGCGGAGGGAGGTGCCTGAAGGTTGAGCTGAACACACTCAGGTTCCTCAGCCCCATTTCAATGCCGACGCCTGGCGCACGTGCACACCACGGACTGCAGAGTCCGTCAGGACGTGTGGGGAGATGTGGGCTCGTCAGAATACGCTAATATTGGACCAAAGACAGGATCTGCCTCTTCGAGCTTTTTGGTGGAGCACTCTCACCACCCACTCATGAAGATTCACTGAATCGAGAGAGGAGACGTCTCCACATCTGGGGACATTTCCGGAGGGGAGACAAATGACCCCTCAGCATGGGGTGTTGACGTCTCCCAACCTTCTGGCGCAGGACCAGAGGGACATCGCTCTGCTCTGCTTCCTCTCCCGTCCTGATCCTCCTAACATCGCTGCCCATCAAAGAGTTAGAACATTTCAGCAGAAGTGAGTAAAATGACATCATTTTCAAGTCTCTAAGAGACTCCTCACTTGGCTAAGGCATTTACTTTCTAGAAGATGATCAAGTTGCTCGCAATAATTTCATGACAATTAATCTTGTGCTTAAATGATAATCCTAAAATTAGAAGCAATTAAAATCCCGCACAAGAATGGCCGGCTCAGTCAGTGTCAATGTCCCTGTATGCTACAGGGGTAGTCTTAAAAGAGGCCCTGCAAATAATTTGCTTCTCCTCTTCCTGGGGATGCAGGCGTTCAAAGCCCATCTTTAAAAACGCTTCTTTGTGGCAGGAGTCACTGAAACTGAAGCAGGAGGAGGGCTGAGGCGCCTATGAAGAACCCTGTAAAAGGACTGGAGGTCATCTCGAGCAGGAGAAAGAGCTTCGAGACAGAGGCAAACGGTGCCTGAAGGAAACGATGCTGGCAGCCCTTGCCCCAGCCTGGCCGTGGTGCTGCCCACAGGCCCCCAGAGTGCAGTGTGGAAAGCGGGGCCTGAGTCACTGCCCAGAGAGCCCGGCAGGAGTGACCGTCCACAGGAAGCGCCCCCCAGCCGGCGGACACTGGATGGTGAGCCCTGCCACCTCCCGGCCAGGACGAGGACCACGGGCAGGCTGGAAGCAATGACGCGTCTCTTGGAGAAGACGCGACCTCTTCTGGGGGGACGCTTGTTTCCCTGAAGGATTCCAGAAGTCACGTGGCTCTAAGAAATAGGCTAAAACAGGCCTATCACATGGAAATAGGCTTCCCATGTGATTCAGACGGAAGGCTAAGACGGGAAGCCTTGCTTAGGTTGGGATGCAGGAGCACAGTGTCACGCCGAGTCCTCTCTGGGACTTCTCTGCTGGTTCGGGGTAAAGAAGCCGTCTCCCGATGCAGGGGCTGTGCTGGGAACCGAGCTCTCTTGGGCCGCGGGGCAGCTAAGGCCACAGCCAGGGAAGCCTGTGCACCACAGCAGAGACCCAGCACAGCCAGAGAAGAGCAGAGTCGTTGTTCTCAATGCTGTGCCCACTGGACCCTTCCGTCATATCATCATTTACTCAACACACGTCTCAGGCACAGATTCAAGGCACTGGGAGCAGGAGATAAGATGCCATCTCTGACCTCAGAGGGCTAACGGTCTGGTCGGGGGAGATGAGCACGTAAGTATTAATAAACACACAACCACGTGACAGATGGTGTCAAGGGCGTGAGGAGAAAGCGACCCATCTTAGGCAGAGCATCAAACGCCCGCAGGGGCTTCACAGAGGCAACCACACCGAGTGTGAGCGATGCTCCCGATGGAGCGGGGTGAGCCGCCCGTACTTGTGTGAGCCGCCCGTACCTGTGTGAGCTCAGTCCTACGGACTGCGGCCCGCTGGGGCCGTCTGTCCACGGGGTTTCCCAGACAAGAAAACTGGAGTGGGTTGCCATTTCTTTCTCCAGCGGATCTTCCCGGTCCAGGGATCAAACCCATGTCTCTAGAGTCCCCTGCACTGGCGGGCGGGTTCTTTACGACTGAGCCACCTGGAGCAGCCCATGAACAGCCCAACAGAGGTGAGCGGGTGCAACCAGCCTGCCCCTGGGAAAGGGCACATAGCTCTTCTCCGCAACGAGAACTCTGAGAGCCGGGGCGGAAGGGCTACGCCTGGTGAGGGGAGCGACCGCTGCTGGCGGGGCCACACAGGCATGGGGCACCCAGGAGGCAGGAATGCCCAGTCAGGGAAGTACTCAGAGTAAAGGAAGCCACTGAAAAGACACCGGCCGTCACCTGGAAGCACACGCCTCTGAACCGGGCTCACGCCTCTGAACCGGGCAACGTGCGCGCATCTTGCGGGACGCGCAGGCCCTAGACATTTTCAGCTTTGAGGTCATTCCGTCTGCCCTTGCAGAGGGGCGCCTGGACGTCAAGCACTGGCCAAGCCCGAGGTGGGTTCTTCCAAGACTGAGATTCACTGAGAACACTTCAGCGTCCTCTCCACCAACATGAAAACTGATTAAGTTCGTCCTCGATGCTAAAACCATTGGTGAAAGCCTGTTGGTCTCCAAACACAACACCCAGATGCCTTATTAATCGCACATGTTGAAAGTTACTTAGAAGTGGAAGGATCTGATGGGAACACGGTAACTGAGTGATCAAAGGTATTAATCGCATCACTGATGATGGTCAATCTGGACGTACCTGAATGAGCAGCTACCTGAGCCCGCCTTCCCCAGCCCAAACCAAAGGACCAGCCACATGCGCTCTTCCCCTCCTGTGCCCCTGAGCTGCATTTACTCCCACAGCCAAGCTTTTATTTAACAGAAATGATCTCCAGCTAATGCCTTTCCTTTCAGTGAGCGGCTGGGTGCAGCTCCTCCCTGCTGGCAGCCCCAGGGGGACAGTCACACTCCACAGGGCTTCCGTCCGCTGTGGGAGCTCCCGCACAGAGCTTCCAGGAGACGGATGGGCCGCCCACCCCCTCCCCCGGCACCCACAAAAGGAACCTCGGGGTCGCCCCTGGAGTTCAGGGGAGGAGACTGATGTTCTGTCCTTGTGAAAAAGAGCCACCTGGACCTTAAACGTTCCTGTTTGAGAAAGAAGCACTTAACTCGGAGCTCTTGTTTCGTGACTCCTAAGACCCGTGCACGGTGAACGGTAGTGACTGTAGCCCTAACCCGTGAACACAGAAAGGAATCCCCCTCGAGGCCGAGCGCACTGGACTCCCTGACGCCCGGGGCGGCGTTGAGTCCTGCGCACCCCCGGCTGATCACGGCCCGCATCTTCACGCGGCAGCCTCTCCCACCGGTCCCCCTGCTCCACCAGCGCGGCCTCTGGGAAGCCATCTGCAGCTCCCCGGGAGCTGTGCTTACAGGCACTTCCCTGTCGTTCTTTTTCTTGTCTTAATGCCCCTCCGAGACCACACATCCCACGATAAGCTCTATGTCTTCCTCATCTCAGCATCCTCGGGGGCCTGGCAGAGAGCCTGACGGACGGCTCATAAACGGATGGCAAATGGCCGAATCAGAGAGTGGTTATCATGCAAAGCTGAGTCTCACTGCCCTGACTCTGCCACAGTCGTGCTATTAAAAGGTGGAAGGACACACAGCATATATAGAATGCTATTATTTAAATCAACAACCTGAAGACAGGTGCTGACACAGCTCAAGAAGGTTCTCAGAGGATGCAACCTCACAGCCGCCAGGAGCCGCACGGCTTCACACCTGCGGGAAGCTCTCCCCCTCCCCCTGGAGCCCGATTAGAACCTCTGTCCCCACGCGGAACTAACAAATGAAGTATCTGAGAAAATCAGACTCTTCCGCGGGACAGTCTATTCAGGGAGATGTGTTCCTGAAACAGCTGTAAAGCCTACGATGTTTTTTCCATTTATTTACAACATTAAATTGAAAATTCATTCCCATGAGGGATATTTTTTTCTTTACCACTCCTCCAAACCAAATAAAAAGCACACAGGAATGTAGGAAACCTATTAAAATCACATATTAAAAGAAAAAATGACACTGTTCAGATAACATCGCACCATTGCCCAAAGGCAAGAAGTAAAAATGCGCCAGGAAGTGGACGCCTTTCCCATAAATACTGACCAACCTCGGAAGGACCCTGGTCTCTGATTTCCAAAGGGCAATTTCCATCCCAGTGGTCCCTGGGGAGTTTCTATTTTACTTTGGGAATTATTTTCAAACTGGGTGACTCTGCACAGGTCAAATGGAAAAGGAGCTAATCTAGCAATTAACACGCGCGCTTACGGTTTAAGAGCACGGCCCAAGAAGTCACTTGTATGCGTACCATAAGCTTGGCTCGTCATGGGTCATCGTTTAGATCTGTGTTCTCACTGTGTGCATGTTGTGTGTGCATGCTCAGTCGTGTCCGACTCTTTGTGACCCCATGAACTGCAGCACACCAGGCCTCCCTGTCCTTCACCATCTCCCGAAGCTTGCTCAAACTCATGTCCATTGAGTTGACGATGCCATCCAACCATCTCACCCTCTGTCGTCCCCTTCTCCTCCTGCCCTCAATCCTTCCCAGCTTCAGGGTCTTTTCCAATGAGTCAGCTCTTCATATCAGGTGACCAAAGAACTGGAGCTTCAGCTTCAGCATCCGTCCTTCCAACGAATATTCAGGGTTGACTTCCTTTAGGATTGACCGGTTGGATCTCCTTGCAGTCCAAGGGACTCTCAAGAGTCTTCTCGAACTCCACAGTTCAAAAGCATCAATTCTTCAGCGTTCAGTCTTCTTTATGGTCCAACTCTCACATCCGTACATGACTACTGGAAAAACCAAGGCCGGCTAATCCCCTCACCTCCCCTCACCCTCTCCTGCGCTCTTCCCTCTGGCCTCCCAAACACCCCCGTCCTTCGGCCTCCTCCAGGGTCTCTCGCTGCCCCTACCCTTAGTTGCCCCAGCATCTCTCGGCAGCGACCGTCCAGCGCCCATGAAACTGAGCACTCAGTTCGGGACTGAGACCTGGGCTCGAGCTGCAGCCCTGCCACTTCCCGCCGCGTCCCCGCGGCTTCCCGCCCCTCTGAGCTCGGAGAACAGCGCTCGGTGGCTTCACACCACAGGTGTCCGTGAGACGGGGACTGTAAGCGCTCAGCACGGAGAAAGGTCCAGTCCTGTGGACAGCAGGGACCCAGGCAGGACGCAGGGAGGGTAGTGGTGTTACTGAAACCGTCTGTCACGACCGCGGGGCTGATCTGCTGGGTGAGGAGGGGCCCGGGCGGGTGACGCGAGAGGCGGCGGGCTCCCCTGAAGCGGCCTGTCTGGGTTCCTTCTGCCCTGGACAGGGAAGCCGGGTCTCTTCTCTTGGGCTCTTGTTCCCGGATTGGCGTCGAGTCGCTCGACAGCGTTGTGTTGGTCTCCGCCACACAACAACGTGAGTCTGTTAGCAGTGCACACCTACCCCGCCCTCCGGAGCGTCCTTCCACCGCCTCCTGCCCCTCTGGGTCATCCCAGAGCCCCGCGCCGCTCCCCGCGTGTGCAGCGGCTCCCGGCTGGCTGGCTCTCTCACACATGGTGATGTACATGCCCCAGGGCCTCTCTCTCACGTCACCCCACCCTCTCCTTCCACCGCCTCCTGCCCCTCTGGGTCATCCCAGAGCCCCACGCCGCGCTCCCCGCGTGTGCGGCGGCGCCCAGCTGGCTGGCTCTCTCACACATGGCGATGTACATGCCCCAGGGCCTCTCTCTCACGTCACCCCACCCTCTCCTCCCCCGCTGCGCCCACAAGTCTCTTCTCTAAGTCTGCTACCCTACAAATAAGCTCATCAGTACCATTTTTCCAGATTCCATATACATATGTGTTAATACACGATATCTGATTTCACTCTTTGACTCTTTAAAACATTTCCATTGACTAACACAGGTACCTGTGGTTCACAAATTTATCAGGTACTATTAAAAATGTGACTACTTTGACACTTGAACTATGGTTTGGGAACTGCTGGGTGAAGAATGTAGGGAACTCTGCTACTGGCTTTTGTGACTTTTTTTCTGGTATCGCAAGTGCTCCTAGTCACTGTTCATTATTTATACTTCCGTTCTCCTTGAAGTCAGGCTAATTCTGATTCTGAACATCTAAAATTACTCCACAAATTTTAAATAAATGATTACTAATGAGTTATTTCCCTTAGTTTGGCATTCTATATTTAGGGCTGAATTTCCTGCACACAAATAACTGCTCTGTTGTTAAATCAGATTTGCCGTGGATGGAATGTCTGTGCCCCCAGGTTTGCACGCTGAGGCCCTTACCCCCTGAGGATGATGCAGGGGTGGGGCCTTGGGGTGAAGGGGCCGTGAGGAGCCCTCGGGATGGGAACAGGCCCCGAAGGCTCCTCAGCACGGCGCCCTCCTCTGCCGCCCCTGCTCACTCCCACCCTCCTCTCTTGCCCATCCCCCAAGTGAAGACACAGCCAGGAGGCAGCCACTCCACGCCAGGAAGGCGGTTCTCTCCAGAAACTGTCAACAGACACCTGATCTTGTATTTCCCGTCCTCCAGAACCAAGAGAAATTCAGTCCATGGTATTTATTACAGCAGCCTGAGCTAAGATGAGATTCCAATTCTTCCTGGTACCGTCAATAAAACATCTCTACTTCTATCCATTAAATAGGTTTCCATTAAATTGACGATCTGTGTGACTTCAGGCAAGTTAATTTTTTCACGCCTCAGTTTCATCCTCTGTAAGGATAATAAATTTCTGCACAGGTTTAAGCAAGTCAATCAGGTAAAGTGCCTCAAAGGCGCCCCTCTGGTGGAAAGTGCTCGGTCACTGAGCTGCCGTTGCTGTCAGTATTCAGGAGCCGCTGAGCCCACGGTCCTAGAGCAGAGCCACTTCTCTGCACAAACGTGCAGACCAATCCTCGAGCGATGTGACCCAGACTATAGTCAGAGGTGCCACTGGCTGGCTTTCATGCATGAAAGTCTCTGACGCAGTGCAGGTCTCTCCCCCGAGATGATTCCACAGTCAAGTTCAGGCGACGATGGCATCATCAGCCCCCGAGCCCCAGGCGGCTCGCCTTGCTGTCCCCGTGAGGGGGGTCTCTCTCCTGCAGCAGGGACCGTGAGCTGCCCCAGCGGGGCCCCGGTGGGTCTCTCTCTGCAGCGGGTGCCGTGAGCCGCCCCAGCGGGGCCCCGGTGCCACTCCTGAGGCTCGCTGGAGCCGGCCCTGTGGGCAGCAGCAGGGGGAACGACGGGCGGGCTGAGCGCGCACGGCCTGGGGTCTGTGTTCAGAAGCCCCAGGACTGGGAGCAACCCCCAGCCAGGTGGTCCTGCCAGAGGTGGGGCCGAGACGCTCCCGGCTGAGGTCTGCCTGCTCCCCCGCGGGGCGGGGCCACCACAGGCCTTTCAGGGCAAAGGGCCGGCGCTCTGCCTACGGCTCCGCCCCTCACCACTCGTGAGGCTGTTTATGGTGGTCTTCTCTGAAGCTGCTCCCCACCACCTGACTTTGACAATGAAGGAGCCTTAGTAGAAAAGAGGGAGCAGTCAGTGAGGGGTGGAGACAGTGTGGACCAGGTCGAGCCCCAACCTCCAGGGTCCGCCTGCTATAGGCCCGGGGGCCCAGCCATCAGTCAGAGCGGACCCCCCGAACCCCGCAGCATCAGTCCAACCAGAGGGAACACGGGCGAGAATCGCAGCCCCATGTGCAAGGATGCAGGTCGGGAGGTTCTCAGAAAATAAAGCAACTTCTCTGAAACAGCGTCGCAGGGAGCCCGTGTCTGCCGTGGGGACTTTACCCACCGCCCCCTCTGGTCATCAGATGCGTGTGGTTCATTTCATGAGGTCACCCGGTGGCAAGGCGAGGGACCCTCCCCTTGCAACACCTTGAGACCCTCTGATTTTCCCTGAATTCTTATCTGACAGGAAAGCATGGGGTAGAAAACTTGATTAGTTTTCAAAGAAAAAAATGTGAGCAAGTTCCCCAAAGTGAGCTCTCTCTGGGACAGCCTCCCCCACTCCAACTCTTTCCTTCAACTGAGCCTCTGAGTCTCTTCTTTTCTATAAGATCTGTCATTTACAATAAAAGTCGGTGAGCTTTCCCATTTCTGTGATAGCTTAGAATTCCTGAATACAAATGGGAACATAGGCCATGTGCTCATCTGATGAGAGTGGATGTCCTCGTCCAGGAGGAGGGCGTGTCCGCCGGGTGGGATGCGGTGGGCCCAGAACAAGGAGCAAAAGTGGCTGCCGGCTGGGCTTCCACCCTAACTCAGCACGGTGGGCATCGCGGCAGACACGTCCGGTCACCCTGAGGCCCCGCGGCTGAGCGTGGGCTTGGTGGGAGCCCAAAGGAGAAGCTGTCCTGTGACAGCGCCCACCCAGAGACGCCCTGAGCGGGGCGTCCGGCCGGGAACACAGACGTGGAGCCACCGCGGCCGGGCCCTCATGGTAAGTGCTGTGGGGGTGTGATGGCTGGGAGCACAGGGCCGGGGTCCCCACTCACACTGTGTCTCTGCAGGACCCCATCTGGGGCCTCGGTGTGGTCCTCTGGAAAATGACGCTAGCGACTGGGCAGTTGTGAAAAGTAATAAATTAACCTGTGTGCATTTCTCAGCACCCCATGCAGAGCAGAGGAGCGTAAACACCCAAAGGGCTGCTGTTGTCATCACGGCCGCCTCATCAGGTCATCACAGCCCGGCGCCCTGAAACACCTGGACCACCCCTCATGTGCCCGCCCAGGCTGCACCTTCACCAGCGGCATCTTGTGCCATGGCTTCTGGTGGCCCATCTCCAGGGTATAGCCATGCTCTCAGAGCCCTTCTCCGCACGGCGGGCATGACTCGCTGGACGCTGAATGTCTGGGACCTCGGGAGACGAGTGCACGTGAACCAGCGGCTCTGCGTCCAGCCCGGCCTCGGGGCCGGCCTCCGCTGGTCGGAAGGCCTGGGGCAGCCCAGCCGCACCGCGGGGAGTGCCTCACCTGTGACGTGCAGCTTTTCATCCGTGACCTCGGCCTTCAGGTAGATGCGGCCCCGCTTCTCCGTGTGGTCCATCCCGCAGAGGCTGGGCACATTGATCACGCACTGCTTGTGCACGTTCATGTCACAGGCTGCAAGTCAAGAAGGCAAAGGGTGAGCTGGTGGGTGGCCTGACACCACCCCCCACCCGTGTTTTGGTTTCGTGAACAGAAGTGGAAGTCAGTCGCCCTCTAACTCGATACTCTGCTGTTGGGCGTCGCTGACATGAAGCACTGCTAGCAGACGTCCCTCACAGCACAGGCTCCCGTGAGTGACACATCCTAAAACACTCCACCCGTGTCTGTCCGTCCGTAACCGAAGCAGACCACCCCCGCCTGGCCTTCCGAACACGCCTGCAGTGTTAGCAGCAAACAAAATCCAGGCCGGTGAATGCGTATAAACAGGGACTAATTAGTACTTTATCTACACAGAGGCAAGCAATATACACATTTTAAACAGGATTCTGTCTGCCAAAGAATTTCTTATGCCTTCCTGAGAATTTGTGGGGCTGAGTATAAGATATTCAGAAAATGTTCTTTTCCTCAGCGAACTCTTTATTTCCAAGGAGGCTTAAGTGCATTGCTTTTGTTTGTTGTTGCTTTTAAAAGACCCTGTGATTGATATTTTAAACCTATCCTCAAATATTTAAATATTATTCTGCGTAAAACAAACACACGCCTGGCTTGATAAGGCATTCCTCAGCAGCTGACATTGTGTGGGCGAGACAGGGGGAGGACTAAAGAAGATCAGTCTTCTTGCAGAGAACTAAAGACACCCTGAAAAGCGTCCTGCATGCGGAGCACAAACGTAAGACTGTGAAGGTGTTCCTGCTGCACTGGCCCCATACCCCAGGCTTCCAGAAGGAGCGGGGGGCCCCTGGAACCCCCAGGAATTCCCCAGGGGCACTGCAAGGCTCTTCTGACACTTCAAGGTGGAACCTTCTTGCTACTCTTGTCTTGAGTGTTTAACTCCTCGGTCCATGGGACTCTCCAGGCAAGAACACTAGAGTGGGTTGCCATTTCCTCCTCCAGGGGATCTTCCCGACCCAGGAATTGAACCCTCAGCTCTTGCATCTTCTGCACTGGCAGGTGGGTTCTTTACCAGCTGAGCCACCAGGGAAGCCCATATAACTTTAACACGATGAACTGAATAGCAAGAAGCAGCGTGAAGCACAGGTCTCAGTCACACAGGGCTTTCGAGAAGCTGTGCTGTGACCTGCACTGACCACCTCACTTGGGCAGAACTTGAAGGAGAAAAGGCCGGCACCTCTGGAACAGCTGTGGCCCGGGAGGGCGGCGGAGAAAGGACCTGTGTCAGCCGCATCACTCGGAGCTGGCGCGTCCCAGGAAGCGCCCGCTCCTGCTCTGCCCGCTGCGAGGTGAGCTTGCAGAGGACAGCTGACTCCCCACCAAGCGGGGATGCCCACAGCACCATCACGCTACAGGCTGTAAGGGCACAGGGAGAGGGGTCTCTGCTGCGCAGGTTGGGGAGGGGTCTGGTCCCCGACCACTGGCTCACGCTCCTCCTGCTCCAGCTCGGAACAGCCCCTCAGACTCTGAGGAAAAGCGTTAAAGACACAACACAACACACTGCCTCAGGTGGGAACACAGAATCTGAAGCAGAATCCTAACATATAAACCAGGTGCATGTTGTTTTATTAGCATGTGTGCATGCTAAGTCACTTTAGTCGTGCCCGACTCTGTGACCCCAAGGATGCAGCCCTCCAGGCTCCTCCGCCCATGGGATCCTCCAGGCAAGAATGCTGGAGTGGACTGTTACTTCCCCCTCCAGGGGTCTTCGCGACTCAGGGACTGAACCCGCATCTTACTTACATCTCCTGCATGGGCAGGCAGATGGATTCTTTACCACTGAGCCACCGGGGAAGGCCTTTTATTAGAATATATTTGGGTAATAAATTCAAATCTGTACCATTTATTTACTATTAGGACATTCCTGGGTAACCATTAACGCCCTCTGATCCTAACACAACTATGAACTGAGCTGCTGGGGACGCTCGATGGAGACTCAGCTCAGCTTCGAGGATGCACTCATTCCTGGCCTGTGTTAAAGCTGGCAGCACCCCAATCCTGGTCCACCCAGAAGAAGGTACAGCCGGCACCCCTGTTTAAGGGCATGGGTCATGGTCCCCGCCGACACAGAAGAGGATGCGGCAGGAGACACGTGGCTTGTTCTGCCCGCTGAGTCAGTGGGCATCAGTCTCAAGGTCACCTTCGACTTGTTACGGTCGAGTGCCTAACACAGCTGCGTATTCACTTTTGATCCAAGTTTTACAACGGTCAAAAGCGTATTTCCAAACGCACTTAGAATCCGCACTAACCCTAAAAGCGGTGTCTTTGGAATCCGATAATCTCTGGAAGCACAGGAAACCACAAGCCCTGAGGATCACAGGGGTTCCTCGAGGCTATTAGGATCCAGGGCTTGGGAAGGTGAAGCCTGCGTTCCGAGAAGCTACCTGTCTCCTCCACAAAGATCACACAGTCTGCCTTCTATGTACAGCTGACCCTGAGCAACGTGGGTCTGAACCGCATGTGTCCTCTTAGACACGGATCCCTTCCTGAGAATTACACGGCTGGCCCCCGTATCCGCGGAGGGTTACCACGGACCCCGAGGGAAGACGATGCAGGCGCGCGTCTTTGCTCCGTGCGGGGACAGATGAGGCTGTGGGCCACAACAGCTGCATTATCTAGTGACAACATGCTGACTGTGCCCAGACTCTTCCTCATCTGCTAGGAAAACAGGCTCGGTCATTACCTTCCCCAATGACCTTCTCCTGCCCTAAAAATCAAGTTTTATTGAAACAAATAAATAGCCTGGGGAACCTCATTACCTGAGATTAATCAAAACAAAGAGTTTCCATGACAAACAGAGATGTCTTTCTCTCCTCCTGCAGTTGGTGCAAACACACACAGAACAAGAAGGGAGAAGGGGAGAGGGTGGGTGTCTTCTGGGATTTCATCTCTCACTGGCCTGGTAGGATCTGATCTGCCCATAATTACGCAGGACGAGGGAACTTAGAGCAAGATCCTGTTTTTATTTTCACTGTGGTTTTGGCTCCAAGGAGAGCCCACTGGATTTTTCCACAGTCCACCCACTAATTGGAGACACAGGCGGATAATGACTGTGGATGCTCAGCTCGTCTTGAAGCTGAACCAAATGTGGAATCTGGGGGTGGGGTGTCTTCTTTCAACACGTGGCATTTGCTTGGGGATTTGACCAGCCTGCATTTAACAGTGATTGGAGATTTCCACCATGAAAAACTGGGGACAGCACCAACTGCATGAAATCAGGTGCTTTTTTGGGTTCATAATTAGGCAGGGAAGTCATGTAATAAACTAGAACCTCACCAGTGGAGAGATTCTATACTTTGTTAATTGAGTCCATATCGGAAAGAAATCTACCGATTTTCTGAAAGGTTCCTGAGCATCACAGGGCCCCGCTGGCCCCAGGCATGCTACAAGAACAGAAAACATACTCACTGTCACATTTCATCCCCTGGTGGATGAGTCCGTACAGCAGGGACCCGCAGTGATCGCAGAAGGTGGGGCTGCCATAGGTGTGGATCTTGAACTTGTGCTTGCTCCTCGGGTCCTACAGGGAGAAGTGGGATAAAGACTGTCAGTCACGAGAGGACCACGCCTAGGAGTAAGCCAAGCTCCAGCCTGCCCCTCCCGTCCCCATGGCAACGGTCCAGGGCACCCGCCGGGGCCCGTCCTCTGCTGTCCTACGGCGGCAGGCTCCCGTTACCGGCCGGCCACTGGACACCTGCACCTCCTCTCTTTTCAGGAGTGACCTGCACACGTCGGGCTTTCCACCAGAACCACGGCTTCTGGAGCCGTGAGCCACCTAGGGGATCAAGGTGCCCCGGGTGAGCAGAGCGGTTCAGAACACATGGTCAAGCACGTCCCCAGGGCCCAGCGTGGGCGGAAGCAGAGCGGGCCCCAAGTCAGGGTGTGTTCGTGAGGCTCAGTCAAGTGACCCTGCACCCCTCAGCAGAGTTTGGGCCACCTCCTTTTGCACAAGGTTTCCAGAAATTCATGTAAGACCAAACATGGACCCAAACCATTTCCCAAGCACCATATGCATCCCTTGTGGCTCAGATGATAAAGAATCTGCCTACAGTACAGGAGACCTGGGCTCGATCCCTGGAGGAGGGAATGGCAACTCACTCCAGTATTCTTGCCTGGAAAATCCCATGGACAGAGGAGCCTGGTGGGCTACAGTCCACGGGGTCGCAAAGAGTCGGACGGGACTGAAGGACTGACAGATACACACACACACACACACAGATGCTAGTGATCTTCAAAGTCTCGAGATCTGACCAACAGCCAAGACTTTAACACTGGTTCCCATCTGAGAGCTTTCAGAAATTCACTCAGAACGAGGCTCTAGCTCCTAACATTAAAAAAAATTTTTTTTTAAAATATTCGCAACACATATTTTTTGAAGCAAGAACACCACTGATTTTATAAATAAAGTTTTACTGGAACACGCTGTGCTCATTCCCTGACACCTTTTCTGTAGATACAATGGCCGAGTTGAGTGATGGAACCCTAATGACCACAAAGGCTGCAACACTACTCGGCCCTCACGGAACAAGTCTGCCAATCTCTGCTTCAGGACGGTGCTGTCTGAAGTATGGTCCCTGCGTGGCATCGTCATGACCTGAAACTTGTTAGAAATTAAATCACGGAGCCCCTCCCCGGACCAGCTGAATTAAACTCCAGGAGCGAGGCTTCACCATGCCCTGCAGACGAGCCTCAGGCTGGCAGGGAGGTGAAGGCGGGGAGCTGCTTTAGGAGGTTTCTCCACAAATACTGAGCGAGTGCCTAAGAGGTTCCAGGTGCACGTATGTGTCCGCGCCTGAGGCAGGTCACTAGTTTATTCAGAAATGTCTCTCGGGGTCAGAGAAATCAACACCTTCCTTGGGCGGTTACTTTCCTGGCCAGTAGTTGCTGTGAACATGGTCTGAAGGGGTGGCTTCTCCCCTTACCAGTTCTCCCAACACCCCAGGATGCTGGACAAAATATCACGGGCGCGGGCTGGCGTCAGCGCTGATCCAAAGTTCCCAGGACGGACAGTACAGGCTGTGCCCACCACGTGGAGGGCAGCGTGGAGGCCAGGGGGAAGGACAGCCCGTCGTCCCCACAGAAGGACGGCGGCAACCTTTGGCGAGAGATAAATCCAGCCCGGCAGCTCCCACGCGGCCCCGAGCCCGGGCGCACGGCGGCCCCAGGCGCTGTCCTGCCAGCCGGCCGCCACATCAATCTCTGTTGGCATGGCACACGGGGACTGGCTTCACTTTTCAGGAAGACCCAGGCTTCCTCCTCCAGGCTCTCACCTGGGAAGGTGTGGGAGGAGACCAGGAGTCCTCACACCTAAAATCCACACGCAGCCAAGGACTGAGCCTGCGATGACAGCGACAGCAACACCAACACGGCCTCCTGCCTGCTGACCACCCCCGTGCGCGGGAGCTTTCTCACGGCTGACATCTCCCCTACAAGAGCCTTTACAGGGTTCTGGAGACCTGCGATCTGAATCCAGCCTTGATACAAGCTCAGCAGCCTTCGAAAAGTCATGGCGTTTATTTAGGAAGCAGAAGTAAAGCCAACGTCCTAGCCGGAGAGTGGGACTTTGGGAACAAATGAGAAATGCCGGGACGAATACAAGAGAAGACGACTTCCAACCGTAACGTGCTCATCAGTCATAAAAGAGATTTCCTAAAGCACAGCGCTGAATTTGCCACTGGACCAGAACCAAGGCTGGCAATTCAGTATTAACATTGTCTCCAGGCTTCCTGGAAACCAAAGCAAGAGGAGAAAAGGGACAAACACAATAGGCTCTCCTGGGATGGCAAGGCCGCCTGCATGCAGAAATCTGCCTTAGCAGCCTCTAAAGTCATCTCTCATCTCACGCGCAGTGAGCCGCCAACACACGCGTGTGAGAGGAACCTGCGGGTCTTGAACAGAGCACACCTTCCACCCCGTTCACTGGGGACGCCCCACAGTTACCCACACAGAAGTGATGGCAAGTCCGGCCACACTCGGCGCCACAGACACGCGGCTGGTACACACCAAAGCTGCACGGCCACCAGGCTGGTGACATTTTTTTCATTTTGTGCAACACATGCAAATCTTACTTTTTATTTCTCCAGGCACTGGCAACCTCTCATTAAGTGCAGCGTGAAACCCACTGTCATATGTCACAAGCCTGACATTATATTATAATGAATTCGGAAAACGCTTCCTTCAGACGCTCTGTCGTCTACACCTTTGGGGGAGAAGAAACGTTTTTGACTAAACCAATTTTCATAGGCACTGACGAAGTCTAACCTAGAAGTCTAAATCTAGACCTCTTAGGAAGAAATAACACAGGAGAACTTCAAGTTCTATTGGAAGCATCTGCTAGCCTGCTTTTCCTATCTTAGTTTTATAATGTAGCAACATCATTGGAAAATTTCTCAGCATTTCTACCAGGAAAGTCATCACCATCACATTGTAATACATCCAAAGTAAACCCATGGGTCTCCAGTGCACAGTATTGAGGCTGATGAGCCTTGCATTTCCGGGACGTCTTCTTGAATTATCTGTAAGCATCCAGAAGGCGTATTCTAGATGAGTTTTAAATTGCAGGCTTCCAGGATGGAGACTCATCTAGCAACGTGCCATGTGAAACCTCTAGAGGAGTTAGAAGCCCTCTTTCCCCAGGAGGCAGGCAATCAATGATGCTTTCTGATGAGGATGTTTATATTCGAAGGGACATCCCTTCAAAAGTCCTTTTAATTTGGTGAGTGAAATGATAGCAGGCTCTTGGCAGGAGGTCACCCTGCCTGAGAAAGCGTGAACGCCCCACGGCTTTCTCAGAGGACGGTAGTGGCCGTCACTGAGGGCTGCAGTTCAGGGTGTAGGAGCTTCTGGAAAGGATTGTTGTTCAGTGAAGCCCTGGGGTGGGCCTTGCTCAGCCGCTCAGAACGGTGAGGCTCTTTCAAGCTGCTCCCTCTAAGCACCAGGAAGGTCCCTGCTCTCACCATCTGAGATGTTCTCATGAGTCACACTCATGAGCCAGGCTTGGGTCTAAATGTCACCCACACAAGCAACACCAAAAACTCTGCTCCAAGGGTGAGTCTGGCATTGTTTTGCGATCTTAAACTTCTTGGGAAGCAGGTTTTTTGTTTTGTTTTAAAAAAAAAAACCAAAAAATCTATGACTTAAAAAATTCCTATTTAAAACTTTTTAACCTGACAGTACTATCAAAATGAGATCATCAGATGAAGGTGATTTTACGTAACCAGGGTGCGAGTCTAACCATTACTTTGGACATCGTGTGTTGGGCAAGTAAGCCTCTGACAGCCCTTCTCAGGTTCCAGGACCAGCCTGCTCACAGGCCACCGGCACACAGTAGGCACAGAGTAAACAGTCTTTGAGGTGAAATGAAGAAATCGATAACTAATTAGGATGTGTGTGTGTGTGTGTGTGTGTGTGTGTATGTGTCTCAGTTGTGTCTGATTCTTTGCAACCCCACGGACTGTAGCCTGCCAGACTCCACTGTGCATGAAAATTTCCAGAAAGAATGCTGCAGTGGGCTGCCATTTCGTTCTCCAAGCTAATAAGGATATTCCGTATCTTTCTGATGAATAACATTTAGACTTTGTGGTTTGAGGGCTCCCCTGGGGGCTCAGACAGTAAAGAATCTGCCTGCAATGCGGGAGGCCCGGGTTCGATCCCTGGGTTGGGAAGATCCCCTGGAGAAGGGAATGGTAACCCACTCCAGTATTCTTGGCTGGAGAATCCCATGATCAGAGGAGCCTGGAGGGCTATAGTCCATGGACAGGATTGTAGAGTTGGATGTGACAGAGTGACTAACACTTTCACTTTTGTGGTTTGAATACTTGCATATTTTAAGCATCTTATTTTAATGTCAGAATTTCAAGCTAAACCATTAAAGATTCTTTTGTAATTTGGAAGCTGTAATTAATAAATGTTTATATATGTCAGGTTTTCCTGAGACGATGGCAATGTATAGAGGCTATTACAAAGTAAGGAGATGCTGGTTATATTATAGCTTTTAATTAAGATTTCCGTTTTGCTGGCGGCTGGAGGACCCCGTGCCGCGCAGTGATCCCTTGTGGATGCCTTCCCAGCAGGCGGCTGGACTGGAGATGCTGCAGACAAGCCCCTTCATCACCAGACACAACAGCTGCGCCCAAACTCCTTCACCCTGGAGGCTCTCCCTTGGATGGGCTCATGAACCGGCAGAACCATCGCCAAATAAATTCAGCTGGGATCCATGGCAATTTGAATGACATAGATAATGTATGAATTCACTTTTATAACTTAAATCTTCTAGACAGTGTTTAAAGGCTCCTCTCACTGTTACCGCTAAAGCTAGTCTGTCTCCTCACTTCCCCAGAGGCAAGCTACTTGTGTATCTATCGAGAGGAGAGCCGTTTGACTCTCCTCTCTCTGAGGCTTATTTATTACCCGGTTTTTACGTGAATGTCATTATGTTTTATGCTTCCCTTGGTGGCTTGCTCTTTTCCTCAGATGATACATCTTGGAGGCCTGTCCGTGTCATTACAGAGAGATCTAACTCATTTGATTTAAGTATTCCCTAATATACGTAAATTATGGCTTATTTAGCCTTGCTGCTAGAGATTTATATAGAATTTTTTTTAAAGAGTCTGCCTCTTCACACTTAATGATGACAGCATCTTGCATAGCTGGGCAAAGAACCCGTAGAATCTTTCTGCCAGCCAAGCTGAGTTTGACAAAGTGGTCCAACTGTAGATGTAAATGTTATTCATCAGAATAAAATGGGGCTGCAAGCCTGTGCGCTCAGTCACTTCAGTCGTGTCTGACTCTCTGTGACCCCGTGGACTGTAGCCCCCCAGGCTCCTCTGTCCATGGGATTCTCCAGGCAAGAACACTGGAGTGGGCTGCCGTGCCCTCCTCCAGGGGATCTTCCCGACCCAGGGATCGAATCTGCGGGTTCTTTACCACTAGGGCCAGCTGAGAAGCCCGGGGTTTCATTAAGATAAAAAAATTAACCATCACCAGAGATAGAAGATCCTTAGTTCTATGTTAGAGCAGGACACATTCAGCAAGACTGGTGGGTCCCTCATCCTCCTACATGACAGAGCAAGCGGTGGGGGCAAGAACACAACCCCCCACACATATTCCTGAACCTCTGGATCGATACTCTGTACTCGGGAGCTCATGGGTGTTTCTCCAAGGATATACCATTTGTTTTCCTTTCCTAAAGTCAACCTGACTCCCTAAGGAAAAAAATCGACTTACATTTATCTGTCTTACAACCCACGTCTCCCGTGTCTCTGGCACTGGTTGGTGGATTCTTTACCACTCGCCACCTGGGAAGCCTCCCTCCAATGATGGTGTCCTTAGAAAGCTGCAGGAACAGGATCAAAGTCCAGGCGCGGGCATGGTACCATGCTGCTGTGTGGATTTCACCAGGGTTTACACGGACTCACTCGCGAGTGTGTGTGGTTCTGTGATCACATTCACGCTCATGACATCGAAGGACTCTAGCCCCACAAAGAAGCCCCTGCACCATCTGCCCCCAGAGCCAACTCTCCCCCACCCTAACCGCTGGCAAGCACCCATCTATTCTCTGTGAGATAAACTTTTACAGCATTTTTGAAAGCACCAAGTAATATTTGTTCTAATGAAGGATTCGGTTAGCTCCAGCGCCTCAGTCTGAGAGGAAAACAGACTAGGAACCCAAGAAGCATCTTAATTATGTGAACCCTTGCCAGTTCTCAACGGCTGTCTCCTAAAAAAAAATTCATGGCCAAGTTTAGAGGACTATCTGAGAACAAATCAGAGATACATGGAGACACATTTGATTCCAGAGTCTTGCTTCATTTAGCAAAGACAGAAGTGGGCTGTTGTTCACACGAAGGGCCCCGGCCGACACTTGGGATGGGGTGGGACCGCTCCTACACCAGGACGTGGTTGGGGTGGACCATGGGCAGGGAGGGGCACCTCGTGGATTTTTGTCAGAGACTCGAGAAAGCACAGCGTTCCTTTCAGGAAGGCTGGGTTTCGGACCTCCCTCTCAGACTGGAAGATTCCCAAGCAGCTGGTGTTTGTTCGGCTGATTAAACACAGCAGAGGAGGCAGAAACTGCATTCCTGCCTCTTTTCTGTCCTCGGAGTCCAAAGGGGGCAGGCAGGACGCGTCCTTCCTCCACAGCCTTGGACTCCTCACCCACGCTGCTCGTTACTCCCAACAATCACCTCCCAAGAGGCCATCCTCTCCAAGTTATATTCCATATTTACTTCCTGATGTCCAGCAATCTCTCTGCTTACAATCTTATTTTTTTTCTTAATGTGCAGCTTATCATAAAATATTATTCACTTCAGTTCAGTTCAGTCACTCAGTCATGTGTGACTCTTTGTGACCCCATGAATCGCGGCATGCCAGGCCTCCCTGTCCATCATCAACTCCCAGAGTTTACTCAAACTCATGTCCATCGAGTCGGTGATGCCATCCAGCCATCTCATCCTCTGTCGTCCCCTTCTCCTCCTGCCCCCAATCCCTCCCAGCATCAGGGTCTTTTCCAGTGAGTCAGCTCTTTGAATGAGGTGGCCAAAGTATTGGAGTTTCAGCTTCAGCATCAGTCCTTCCAATGAACACCCAGGACTGATCTCCTTTAGGAGGGACTGGTTGGATCTCCACCCATTAATAATTTTCAATTGTTTATTTACATGCTCACTTATGTGAATAAAGTCATTAATTAAAATAAAATTAGAAAATAGAAAGGAAAATTATATACTTGGGTATGCTTCATTCAAAAAGGACAGTGTGGATTTGCGTGTTTTCTTAAAAATCATATAAACAGACTGGTCTGTTTTGTTTTTTTACTTTTTTTAATCAGTTCCTATGAAACATTTTTCGATGTCATTAACTACAAAGCAGTATCACATTATACTGCATGGTATTTCATCATAAGGCTGTACCATTTTTAATTTAACCAATCCCCAATTCCTACACATTTAGGTTACTTCAGTTTCACTACTACAAACCACACTACCACAGGTGCCTGTGAACACACACGGTGCAAGGAACAACACTGACACCGTCCATTTTTACTCTCTTGATTCCCTTTTCCACTACTGGAGTAGCAGGCAGATACCCCTGAACTCCACTAGAGGGGAACAGCGTGGCATCAGGGAAGGGAGGTAGGAAGAGATCCCCATCATCACCGTGGGAGCAGACGGGAAGCCTGCCGATGCAGCTCCCACAAAGCCACATTTCAGAGCCAGTGGGGCCCTCGTCTTTACCATCAGCTACTCCAGAGAAGTTAAATCAGGCTCGGATTTTATTCAGCCTCAATGACACGTGCAATTCGAACATTCCGTTCGTTCCGGAAGGCGATTTTTCTGTTATTCTTGATCAAGCCCACGGCATTCAGCAGTCAAACTGATGCCATTTCAGAAAGAATCTAATTGGTGCTCAGAAGACAGCATGTTCTGTACACAGAGACATTTCTACAGGGAAGCACACCCCTCATCCTGGGAGACTTTCTCATGATGGACAAGGAGACAGGGGTTTGTCCATCAGCCCAGGGCTGCCCAGGGGACCCACCTCAGTGTCCACTGAACTGACCACCAGCTATTTGCTGAGCACTTGAAATGTGATGACTTCTACTGAGGACCTGAATTTTTGTTTATTTTAATCCATTTAGATTTAAACAGCCACAGGGGACCAGGAATCAGAGAACACCTTCCGAGAGACACTGAGTTCAAGCACATGCTCCTTTCTCCTTGTTGTCTAATTACTCAGTCGTGTCTGACTCTTTGTGACCCCATGGACTGCAGCACGCCAGGCTTCCCTGTCCTCCACTATCTCCCAGAGTCTGCCCACACACTCTGGCCTTTGAGTTAGTGATGCCATCCAACCATCTTGTCCTCTGTCACCGCCTTCTCCTTCTGCCTTCAGTCTTTCCAAGCATCAGGGCCTTTTCCAATGAGTCAGCTTTTTGCATTAGGTGGTCAAGGTATTGGCACTTCAGCTTCAGTCCTTCCAATGAACATCCTTTCTCCTGCTCCTCCTCCAAAGCATCACGAGGGCAGAGTCACCAGGAGGGGCTTTCGGACCTTCCGACGGCAGCTGGACAAGCTGGCCTGTGACTCAGAGGCTGGACACCTCCCTTGGACACTCGCCCACACCACTGCCCGATGCCAGGCTTTCTGCCCTACATCAGGTCTCAGGGGCTTCGATCCACATGCATTCAGTATTCACGCTGCCGATACACTGACCAACTGAGCAACAACAATAAGCTGATGTATTGTCATGACTGTTGTTAAGCGTATTTTTAGAGAACTTTTTCTTGATGTGGACTCTGAACTTAGTTTCAAATCTTTGCCAAGTTTTAATTCAGGGAACACATCTGAGGACCAGCAATTTAAAGACACACCTGAACCACAAAGTCATTACCAAGAAAATGCCAGCTCATGGGCCTTAAGCACCCAGGTATCTCTTGAGTTGGCTCTGTTAGTCCTGAAGACTGCAGCCCCAAGATTTCATTGACTGGACAGTTCAGTTCATCTAAAATTTCAGGGAAGAAGGAGCTACCTTTCTTGAACAGCAAGATTGGCCTGAGTTTTCTCTATGGAACTTCCAGTTCCCCTGTAGATGGGTTCATCAGGTTAACCAGGGGTTACCATCTGTTAGCAGCAGAGGCATGTGCTGGAACTTAGTCACTGAAAGAGCGAAATCCGTGTTGATGACGGATGAAGACTTAGTCCACCCCGGCCACCTCACCAGAGGACAACTTCATCACAGAGCCTCAGAGCTGAGTTCTTTCAGGTGCTTCTTGATCAAACAGATTCCAAGCTTCAAGGCTCTTTGGTCAGCCGCCATGTGGATCCAGTTCCCCATAGGAAACAGGCCCAGGATAATTAAGAGAGAGGCTGGACCCAAGCCAGGCCCTTGAGGTGCAGTAACTGCGGGTGCCCTTTGTGGGCACGGCTGACACGCAGGCCTGTCACCATGGCAACGGCTGCTCCGGCTCCTGGGACTTGCTGGGCTCCTGTGAACTGGAACCAGAACGCCCTCTCGGTTACAGGCCAGAGTCCTCTTCCTTTTCCCCCCAAAACAGCTCTCTGGGTTTCGCTGGAGTGACCCCTGGAGAGCTGACGGAATCACCTGCCAGCCTCTCTTGCAGCTACAGGGGCCGCCAGCGGGCAGAGCTCTGACCGCTCGGATGGAGACGCGGGTCCGCTGGTCACTCCCAGGCAGGCTGATGTCCCTTGACAGGCGTCGCGTCCCTGTGGCTGCTGCTTGGTCTCCCTCCTGCCTGGAGGACGGACGCCTACTTCCGGCCTGGAGCACGAACAGCTACTTCCGGCCTGGAGGACAGACGCCTACCTCCGGCCTGGAGGACGAACAGCTACTTCCGGCCTGGAGGACGGACGCCTACTTCCGGCCTGGAGGACGGACAGCTACTTCCGGCCTGGAGGACAGACGCCTACTTCCGGCCTGGAGGACGGACGGCTCCCTCACAACCAGACGAGATGCAATTCCCTCCAAAGGCGGAGCGCGCTGGAAACTCTTACAAGAGAGTGGGGTGTTTCATCACCTCAGGAAGCCAGGCCGCAGTGAAGAGGGGCCATCCGGAGGATGGCCGAGCGGCTCTCCGGCTTCTCCCGTTTCTCCACGTTTTCGCGAGTCAGGGACAAGCGGGCGGGTGGCGTCTTGTCTCTCCCGCTGCCGTCCCGGGACGCGGTGACTTGGCGCTCCCCGAAGGCTGCACACTCTGCTCTGGGAGACGCGTGTCCACGAGTCTGTGTTCTCAGCAACCACTGCGGCCGCTGAAGGGAACGTGTGAGTCTGCCTGACTTGAAAATTTTTTTAATTACCAAAAAAAAAAAAAAAAGAGGCTGCTTTCTTCAATATTTTGGGCTGTCTGTAAGGAACAACTACCCACATCTGCATGTAGCCGCCTCCCTCATGTTATAACCTCAGAATGCGGTTAGGAAAGGGTTAAGAAAAATCCTCATCTCCTGGGCATCCTACAAGCAGCTTCACTCCCGAGTTCCCTCCTTCCCTTCTCAAGCTTTCAGAGGGACTCTGAACATGTCTGAGAACCTCTGCTCCGTGAGGTTTTGCCGGGAGAGGCCGAGCAGGGGCGAGGAGGGCTGGGCGCTGCCCACCTCCGAGGCTGGAGGCTCTGGCCGGCCCGCCGACCCCAGAGGGCTCTCAGTTCACAGATGAAGATAATGATACTCATTTGAGGGCTGTGTTACGCCCTGTGTTGCATATACAAACCAGCCTTAATGGGCATTTAAAAAAATTTCCCACGGGGAAAATAGGCCATGCGAAAGTGCCAAGCATTCAACTGTCACTTCTTCCCGGGGAAAGAGGGAAAAGGGAAAATCGAGAGGCCTGCTAGCGGCCGCCAGCCGCCGCCCTCAGCTAGGATCACTGACGCTTCTCCCACACAACTGGTGTCCTCAGACCTGCGGCCCCGGGGAGGGGTAACACCCGCAGGGTCGAGGACCGGTGGGTTGGGAAGCGGCAATGAGGGAGGGAGCGCCGCCTGTTTCTTTGCATCACCCTGTTCTGGCGTCCACAGTGCAGCCTTCGTCAGAGGCGCCAGGCTGCAGCCACCTTGGTGAGAAGCACCACGTCAGCCATTCTGCAAAGCCACTCTCCCCACCCTCCATCCTCCGACCGACTCAGAATACATGTCCTGGAAAACTGCCGAGACTGGAGGGCTTTTTAAACACATAAACCCTTCCTTTCTCAGTTCCCAAGGGAAGGGTGTGTGATACTGGGGGCTAATTGTGCTCAACGGGATCAGCTTCACTCATATGGCATCCCTTCCTTGCCCATTTCTGAGGGAGAATCTAGAAATAAGAGAGAATTAAGATGATGGACAGATGGATGGATGGACAGAAGAGGTGCAGGGAAGAGGCAGGAAGCGTTCACACCTGCAGTATGGGGGTCTGGTCTCTCCAGCTGTGACCTCTCTTGAGCTTTTTGGTGGGGACTCTGTCACTAGCTCAGCCCATGTCCTCGAGGAAAGCGGACACACAGTACAGAAAGTGAGCTCCCCCGGTGGCTCAGATGGTAAAGAAGCCACCTGCCAATGCAGGAGACCCAGGTTCGATCCTTGGGTCAGGAAGATCCTCCAGAGAAGGGAATGGCTACCCACTCCAGTATTCTTGCCTGGAGAAATCCATGGACAGAGGAGCCTGGCTACAGTCCAGAGGGTTGCAAGACTGAGTGACTAACACCTCCGCTTCACTTTTTGGAAGTTGGAGGCAGATGGCCTGTGCTGGCAGCTCCAGGCCAGTCCACACATAAGTTACCCAAACAAAGGCAACAGGCGCCTTAGGGACAAACCTTGGCCTGTCCCCCGGTTCACCATCAAATCTGCTGTTCTGTTCTCCGCGGTCCTGTAATCCCCCACCCGGGGACATTGGCGACGCTGGTGTAAGCCAGATAATGACATGAGGCTTCTGGTGACAGATGGACCGAGTCCTTCTGAAGAACAAAGACGAGCCTCGAAGGCAGCCGAGGAGCCAGGAGAGGAACAGACCCAAGGACCAGATGCGCACAGGAAGAGGCAAGCCCACGCCAGGCAGGCTGAGAGGGCGCAGGCTGTCCCAGGCCGCCCCTGCCCCATCAGGCCCTGAGATGAGATGGCGCCTGGACATCTGTGCCTTTGGTCTCGGGCTCCTCGTATTTTCATCAGGAAGAGGCTGAGGAGAACACGGTGTAATGCATTTTGTGCCACTTTTCCAGAGGCTGTGGTTTACAAATGTTCTGTGTTAATCAGGATGCTAAATGAGGGAACTTAATTCAAAAAATGTTTTATATCATAAGCTGTTCAGGCCTGTGTCCCCGTCTCACTTGAGCCCCCAGCCAGCTGCAGGGAGGCTGGAATTGCTGCTCCTGGCCTGAGGCTGACTGTGGTCCTCCCTTCAAAGCCCTGGTCACTTCCTTAGGCCCCAAGAGGCCCTTTACAACCCCCCAACCCCTGCCCCATTCCTGCCTAAACTACCAGCCACTTGGCTCTTCTTCTCCAGATCGATCTCTCTGGAATATAAGTTTATATCAGTCGTTGTTGCTGTTGTTCACTCGCTAAGTCACATCCGACTCTTTGTGACCCCATGGACTGCAGCACGCCAGGCTTCCCTGTCCCTCACTATCTGCCGGAGCTTGCTCAAATTCATGTCCATTGAGTAATGATGCCATCCAACCATCTCATCCTCTGCTGTCCCCTTCTCTTGCCTTTAATCTTCCCCAGCATCAGGGTTTTACCACAGTTGCAACTAATTAGTTAATTAACTATGTGACGATGGCTAAGAGCAAACGTGTCTCATTACAGTGCATCCTCCAGCCAGTGGCTTCCATCAACGCGGGGACAGGCTTTGGCGGCTGGGGACAGAGGTGCTGTGCCCGCGGCTCCCGGCCCAGCCTGGGTGTGACTCATGGAGGTGGATGGAAGCAGCCACTGTGCCTTATTCACAGGTGGCTCTCCACTTCAGTATGGGCTGTTTGAAAAACCCTATGCAAGGCTGTCATTCTAAAGCAGGATGTTTATGGCCTGGGAGCAGGGCCCCACGCGTGGCTCATTTCCCAAAGCAGACCCTCTGACCCCAGTGCTACCTGAGAGCCCTGCGGACCATAACCCCATGATTACACAAACCAGACAATGCCCGTCATCACCTGAGCACCGGCTGCTTCTCTCCTTGGTCACAGAGTCCCCGTTTTAGCTGGGCACGCTGAGCTCCATACTGAAGGAAAACGTTTCTCCAGCATTTAAGTGTGGTCACGAGATAAATGAGATACAAGTGAAGGGTTACATGGACTTCCCGAAAATCGGCTTAAGGAAAGGTGCCCTTTTTGCCCTTTGGGTGGCATGAAACACCAGCCTGAGGGCTGGAGCTTGAGCAGCCATTCTGGGGTTGAGGGGACTCTGCATGGAAGCCATGGGCTTGGACGGTATAGCAGAGAAACCTTGTTCCTGAAATCCTTGTTCTATAGAAATGCTCCATAAACCCTGCCTACTCCCTCTGTATTCTGTTCATGTGGAAAGGAAACAAATGCTCTTATTTAATCTGCTGTTATTTGGAATTTTCTATTATATACAGCTGCATGCAATTCTTAATGGTACACCCATGAATAACAATATCTTTATGCGAAGATGGGACATCTGCTATACGTCTACCCCTAAAGCCTCTCTGCCAATAATGGCAAAAAAAAAACCCAAAACATGCACATACCTCCAAAAAAGCCAGAAAACAAAAAGCACAATAAAAGGAACAGACATTGTAGGGTGCTCCATGTTTGACAAACATGGTGTTTCTTAGCCTCTACAGTGATAGCTCAGTTGGTAAAGAATCTGCCTGCAATGCAGGAGACCCCAGCTCAATCCTGGGTTGGGAAGTTCAGGTGGAGAAGGGATAGGCTACCCACTCCAGTATTCCTGGGCTTCCCTAGAGGCTCAGCTGGTAAAGAATCCACCTGCATCGCAGGAGACCTGGGTTCAGTCTCTGGGTTGGGAAGATCCCCTGGAGGGCGCCATGACAGCCCACTCCAGCATTCTGGTTGCAAAGAGTCAGACACGACTGAGCACCTTTCACTTTCACAATGTTGCACAAGGTAACTGAATTACTGCTTCCTTTTTACAGATGAGGAAACTGAGGTTCAACTAGCTTAAGACTGTGCCAAACCAGCTCTTAAATAGCCAAGTAAGAGTTGGTATGTGGCATGAGATAGACATAGATATGTTCACAAGTAAGACATGGTAACATTTTTAAGATCCTGCCAACAAATTTAGTAAATTGAAATTATATGAGAAGCTGGAATAAAAAAAAGGTGCTGGTAGGGAATCTGCTTGCAATGCGGGAGACCTGGATTCAGTCCCTGGGTTGGGAAGATCCCCTGGAGAAGGAAAAGCCAGTATTCTGGCTTGGAGAATTCCATGGATGGTATAGTCCATGGGGTTGCAAAGAGTCAGACACAACTGAGTGAGTTTCACTTCACGCTGACCTAATTAAATGAGATCATACAGGGGGAGGGTGCCTACGAAGAAGTAAATACTCCTAAGACACCAGTTCCCATCTGGATTTCTTAAAAGCTCTTCCTGAAATGCACAAATACATACCACCACCACCATTCCAATTTCTAAGATATACCTTAGATATCTTAGAAATATCTAAAATGTATCTTATCAGATTATTTTGTTTGGAAGGTAACATACATGGAAACCTGCAATCAATTAATTTAAAGAGTCTTACATAAATAATGAAGTGGCTAGGTTTGTGTTCTAGGTTGAATATAGCAACTCGATGACATTCTGCCCAGGTCCTCAGGATGAGACCTGCTTTGGAAACAGGGTGCTTGCAGATGTCATTAGTTGAGGTGAGGTCACCCTGGGTTAGGGTAGGACCCACATCCAGTGCCTGGTGTCCTTATAAGAAGAGGAGAGGCATGCAGGCACAGAGTCAGGATGCAGCCACACGAGGATGGAGGCAAGGGGCAGGGGCGCAGCTGCACGCCAAGGACAGCCCGAGTCCTCGAAGCCAGACGGACGAGGGAGAGCCTTCGCAGGGAGCACGGCTCTGCCACCTTCGACGTGGACTTCCAACCTCAGGACCGTGAGAGCACACCCGTGTTGTTTTAAGCTACCAGTTTGTGGTAATGTGCCACAGCATCCCCAGGAAATAAGGGGTCTGCAAACAGATTTAGAGCATCGGGGAGCACTGACTAACGAGAGGATGATGCTGAGGTCCACGTCTGTGTGTCTGAGATACAGCCCTCTCCTCTCTCTCTCCCCCTCCCTCTCTCTCTCCCCCTCCCTCTCTCTCTCTCCCTCCCTCCCCCTTTCTCCCTTCCTCCCCTTCTCCCCCTCCTCTCTCCCTCCCTCCCCCCTCTCCCCCTGCCACCTCCCCCTCCTTCTCTCTCTCTCCCCCTCCCCTTTCTCCCCTCTCTCCCCCTCCCTCCTCCCCCCTCTCTCCCTCCCCACCTCCCCTCTCTCCCTCCCTCCCCCCTCTCTCCCCCTCCTTCTCTCTCTCTCACCCTATCCCTCCTTCTCCCCCCTCTCTCCCCCTCCCCTTTCTCCCCCTCTCTCCCCCTCCCCACCTCCCCTCTCCCTCCCTCCCCCCTCTCTCCCCCTCCTTCTCTCTCTCCCCCCTCTCTCTCCCTGCTTCACCCTCCCTCTCTCTCTACCCCCTCTCTTTCCCCCTCCTTCTCTCCCCACTCCATCTCTCTCTCTCTCCTGTAGACTGCTATGCAGCTGACCTCCAGTTCTGCCCCTGACCACTGGACTCAACCCTTGAGACTGTACTAGATTCCAGGACACTGGCTGAGAACTCCAGGAACCAAGGCTGAATTTCATCTGTTACTGAGGTGAGAAAATGCATACATCAAATATACCAACAAACAGCCACTAATTAGATTTTGGGACAAGATTTGATTTTATCCTGGAACTATAAGCAATCCTTGTACACAATTGAAACTTATGTATATTTGCCTAATTCTAAACTTCACGTTCTATTCTTCTGAAATTAACATAATCAAGTTTAGGATGCTTATGTTCAAAATACCAAATGAATAAACATGACTTCATACATCCTCTATAGTTTTACAAGCCTGTGATGAAGAAACGCAATTACGATAATTTAAAGACAGAAACAATAATTTCCTGCAACTGTTTGCAAGAAAAGAAAGGGTTTTCTTCCCCTGGAAAAATCCCCAATACCACAAATGAGACACTTATCTCTTGAGCTTCCATATAGCTTCGTCTCCAAGAAACCCCTAGCAGAATCAGTGAAATAGTCTCAACTGCACATACGAGCTTCAAATTTATATAACACTTCTATGAAAAATTCACAAATCTCAAAATGTTCTCAAAGTAAATCGGTCACCCCACTAACTCAGCATTCCCTTCAGTAACTCAGTACCTACCCTAACAGGCTATAAAAGAATTCAGAATTCTATGTGTCTTATATTTACTATATTGATACAATCAATTTCAGATTTCTCCAACCACCAAAATGCTTCCTAAAACTCCATTACACGGAACTAAAGGTCAATCACTCTGTTCTTGTATCTCTTTGGTGTTTAAAACATTTGCTATTTATTCATCCATCTTCTATTCACATGGAGACATGTGCTTAAAACAAAATAAATACTGTACTCTTTCAACTCCACAAAGGAAAGGTAAACAACCCGAGTATAGCATGAGCTGAGGCTCTGAACAGACGTTTCTTGGGGAGTCATATAATGACCAGTGAACACTTGAAAATGGTCAAAACCATCAGCCAACCGGGATCTAATGCCTGATGACCTGAGGTGGAGCTGACGTGATGATAATAGAAATAAAGTGCACAGTAAATGTAATGCACTTGAATCATCAAAAAACCACCCCCTGCAACCCCATCCATGGGAAAAATTGCCTTCCACAAAACTGTCCCTGGTGCCAAAAAGATTGGGGACTGCTGTTCTAAGGAATACAACTCTTAGAAATTCAAAGTCTGTTTATAAAAGTGTTTTTTAAATGCTTCTTTAAAACTAACTGCATTATAAAGTAAGAAAATGAAGAAAGAATTTCCAAGAATCCCAACCACTACCACTCACTCACTATATCACTCTAGTATATTTCTTTTTTGATAGTTTAAAACATGTCTCTCTTTAAGTTATACATATGTTAAAATCTTACTTTTCATTTAATATTAGATGAATTTAGACATGTTATTGTGACTTTAGAATAAATTTCAAGTGAATGCACACATGAACCATAATTTGTGTCATTATGCCTTTATTGTTGGTAGTTAACACAGGCGGACATATTCATCCATATAAAACCCTGTATTTCTGTTCTTAGATTTCTAGAAGTAGTAAAGTCACAAGATATTCAGAGTTCTTGATATAAATCGCCCTGTGCTAACTAAGTTTATGATGCAACCTGAAACATGGAGAAATACTGCCGATACACTGCCTACCAGCAACTGATAACTTGCCTTTTTAAAAGAGCTTTTGCTAATTAAATGTGCGAGTAATGATAATTCCTGTTTTTAACTTTACTATCTTTGTCAGAACATTTTCTATTTGTTTGTTAACTATATTTCCTCTATTGTGGGTTTTCTTTTTTAATTCTTTTGCCAATTTGTCTCCTGGAGTCCTTAAATTTGTATGAGGTCTTCACTAGCCTTCTTCAATTCTGTCATCTCCTGGTTTTTCCTTGGTTCAGCTGTATTATATTTAACCTTTCCATCTCTCTTAAGTTTATTTTCATGCATGGTATACAATGAGTGTCTAAATTCACTTTTCTCCCAAATTACTAATGAGTTTATTCCAAATGATTTATTGAGCAATTTTTCACTTATCATTGATACATAGCAGATTAAACAATAACAGTTAAATTCAGCATCTTTGTTTTTTTCTTTTTTTCAACTAAGGCCAATGCATGCTTGGAAAAATCTGGGTGGCATAGAAAGAAGAGATCAGAACCTCATTACTATTTATCTCACAAACTGATGACTGCACTCATACATTGATGTGTACACATATGCACACATATATCTTTATACACGAATGCATATACATCTACTAAAGAGAAGGAAGTATTTTGAGAAGAAATAAGCCGGACAACAGTGCTGGCACTGGAACACCAGGCTCGGTCTGGGTCTGATCAATACAATTAAAGCAAATTGGTGGTGAGATGGAGACACACACAGCCCTCTGATTCTGGCACCGTCACCTCGTTCATTCGTATCTGTTATCCGTCTGCCTTAGATACTTGGCCTGATGCCCTAAACTTCCCTTGATCCTCTTGTGCCGTCGTGTCTCTTCTTCACTACAGGAGACGCTAGAGCTGCGACACTCACTCACCGGCTGACCCAACGTTGGTTGGGCGCTCACGATGTGCCAGGGACGGTGAATGCTGGACAAGCCCACCAAAAACCCCGGTCTCGCCACACTCTCGTCTGGATGGGGACCCGTCCCCGCCCCCACGCCCTGAAACGAGATGGTGTCACAGAGAGTGGCGTGGCGCATTGAGGTGGACCTGGAGACCGCGGGCAGCAGCTGGATGTCCCTGGACCTCAGCGGGGAGGGGAGGTGGCCCAGAGAAGGAAGCCTTGCCGGCCACCTCCACTGCACAAGGCCGCTGCCCTCTCTGGGGCCCTGCCACGGGCAGCACGGCTCCCGGGGCATCTCTGTGCAGCTGCTTCATCCTCTGGGGCAGGCGTCCACGCACGGGCACCATGACCTCAGCCTCCACCCAGGACCCAGAGGGCGCATGGAGGAGTCAGCCCTGACAAGATGCGCGGGGAGTCTCCTCTTAAAACGCACTCGAACGGCACTGCCCTTCCCATCTGTGAAAACCCACATTTACTGCAGTGGCCTCTGGGGACTTGTTGGTCAGCTGAGAACCATCCCTGGTGATGGAGAGAACTCGCGTACTTGTAGGTCGGGACTCTCACACTTTACCCCAAAGGCAGTGGGGACAGGCCAGCGGAGGCCATGCCCACTGTGGACCCTGCGGTGGGTCTGGGGCTGATATCAGGGGCTCCTGGAGTCTCCTCTGCCGGCTCGATCTCAGGGTTAGAGCCACAGCAAGCACACAGCGGCAGCCACAAGCCGGTGGTAGGTGCCGGCTCAAACCCTACATTAATTTACTGGATCCTACCAACATCCTGCGTCCCCTGGAAAGGTTGACCAGCCCATTTGTCTGGATTCACCCAGCAGATCAGGTGTCAAATGTAACCTGTCCAAGGACAAGAGAGCTCACGCTGAGGTTCAGGAGACACCGAGTCCAGACTCTAGCGTGAGCTCTGCGTAAGTTCCACACTGAGCCCCCATGAGCTGCTCGAAGCCCAGGGGGTGAGCACGTCACCTCCATTTCACAGGAGCAGAGGGCCGAGGGTGGGGCATGTTCCTCCCTCAAGGCTGGTGAACAGGAAAACCGGCTCTCACGCTTTTTCAGAGACCAGTCTGAACCCCCACCTCCAGCGCTGGGAACCGTGACCTGCTGTGGAATCAGGTCTCTGCAGGCATGCTTAAGGATCTCGCAGGGGCCCCTAAACCCAATGAGGGGTGTTCTCAGAAAGAAGAGGAGGCTCTGACAGGGCCTCAGGGGAGAAGGGGGTGTGAGCACAAAGGCAGAGACCAGAGTGATGCTCCACAGCACAGAAACACCAGGAGCTAAGAGCTGGGGGAAGGAAGCCCCCCACCCCCATCCCCCGTGCCCTACCCCCCCCCCGCCCGGCCCCTGCAAGCCTCTGCAGGGGGCCTGGCCCAGCTGACACCTTGATTCTGGGCCTCCGGCCTCCAGAGCCTCCTTTCTAAGCACGCGGCTGGCAGTGATGTTTTACAGCCGTCCTAGGAAACCAGTGACCAGCTCACCTGGCAGATCTGCTTGACGCCAGGCCAGAACCAAGGGACAGGAGGACGTGGCGGGGGACTGGGGCCCAAACGTAGTGTTTTTTCCTTTCTGCCCACCCACAGCCTTCTGCTTTGAGCTCAACCCCAAACCAACCATAGAGGTTAGCAGCATGAAATGCCAGCACACTTAGAACATGTATCACCAGCTTCTTAGAATATTCTTACCTAACTCGAGCCTTTAGGCTGTGGGTCTTAATTTGATGACGCATACCTCTGCAATCTCAGAGTTACAATAACTTATTTTGGAGGAAAGACTATAATAGCTCCGGGCATTTTTTTCTTTCCCTGTTAAAAAGGCAAATCCATTAAAAAAAAAAGAATGAAAAATACTCATCACCTAGAATCCTACTGCCTTAATAGAATTATTTCTCATTGAAAAAAACCACCTCTCAATTAAAATAATTTCCTCTGCTCCTAACCAGGCAAAGTGATTTTTTTGGGGCGGGGGGCTCATTTAACTAAACATTAACCCAGGAGTTGTTTGATTTCCCTCAAGGATATGCAAGACCAGCACTATAATTCTTTAAGAATGTTTCCCTGAAGGAAACTAACCATTAACTGTGACTTCCTTCCGGGTGTCACCTCGAGGCTCACGGGAACGCGTTCATTCTGCAGAGACTTAACACCTTGTCATCCACCCTCATCCCAAGCAACTTGCTGTGTTTATGAATCCCCAAGACAGAAAAAGATCAGCTCAGGATTTGGTGTATAGAGCCATTAGAAATAAAACAACGTCACTCATATGTGGAATCTACTTTTTAAAAATGATATAAATGAACTTATTTACAAAACAGAAATAGACTTACAGATTTCAAAAACAACCTTGTGGTTACCAAACAGTAAAAGTGGTGGTGGTGAGGGGGGACGAACTACGAGTTTGGGGGGAACATACACAAACCACTGCATATAAAGTGGGTAATCAACAAGCACCTACTATACAGCACAGACAACTGTACTCAATACTCCGCAATGACCTCGATGGGAAAAAATCTGAACAAGAATATATATATATACACACACATTTATACGGGCTTCCCAGTGGTGAAGAACACAGCTGCCAATGCAGGAGACGCAGGTTTGATCCCAGGATCAGGAAGATCCTTTGGAGAAGGAAATGGCAACCCACTCCAGTATTCTTGCCTGGAGAGCCCCATGGACAGAGGAGCCTGGGGAGTTATAGTCCATGGGTCACAAGAGTCAGACACGACTGAGCAACTTAACAACAACGTGTGTGTGTGTGTGT